>NC_090823.1:37565159-37871361 GCF_000390325.3 Nicotiana tomentosiformis
TCGGACACCAATTGGTTTCCAATAACATCAAAGTCAACTCTTGGTTAAACTTATGAACTCTTAAGTTCTTTAAATTGTCAACTTTGGACAAATAGTGTCGAATCCTCCTAGGAACCTCCAAAACTAAATCAGAACATACGTACAAGTCCAAAATCATCATATGGGCCTATAGGAACCATAAAAACTCGATTTCGAGTCCGTTTATCCAAAAGTCAAACCTTGGTCAACTCTTTCAACTTAAAGCATCCAAATCGAGGGTCATTCTTCTAAATTAATCCCGAACCACTCGAAAACTAAAATTGGTCATACGCGCAAGTTATAATATATCATATGAAGCTACTCAAAGTCTCAAACCACCGAACGGAATATTATAGCTCAAAACGACCGATCAGGTATCCCACATAACCCATACCATTGAGTCTGTTCCATTAGTACGAGAATTTTCTAATGTGTTTCCTACAGACCTGTCGGGCATGCCACCTGACATGGATATTGATTTTGGTATTGACGACACTCATCCCATCTCTATTCCGTTGTATCGTATGTCACCAGCAGAGTTGAAGTGAAGGACTTTTTGGGTTGAAGAATGCACTAAATTGTTGATGAAACTTTTTGGCTGAAGAAGGCAATTATGTGGTCCGTTTCACGAGCCGCATAAGCGTCGCAGAGTGAAGCATAAGCTTTATTCCATGATTTTAATTGAAACCACATTTAATTCTTTAAATCAAGACCTAGGGTTATGTCCTAAATTTTAAAAATTTAAAATGGGTTAGAAGTGTTTATATATTAATTCCTTTTGAGGTTTGTTTATTCTATATTAGGAGAACAACATACTCGAATTTGGCGAGTTTTGAAGGAGTATTTCAGGAGTTATGGGACCCAACTAGTGTGGGTTGGACTCTTGGGGTTATGAACACCCAAGAGCGATGTTTTTGCAAATTGGTTGAGCTATCGGACTCCGATTGAGTCGATTTTCCTTCGTGTGAACTTGTACTGGTTCGAGCTTCACTCACATAAGCGTAGATTCGGAATCCAAGGCAACCCTAGCATTGACCTTTTGGTTGACTTTGGACTTTTGATTAAATATTCCACCTTTATCGAATGGATTTGTTTCCTTTGGCATTATTTGATGTTCTTCAGTTGCTTTTGGCTAGTTTCGAGCCGTTCGGAGGTCGGTACGTACGGGATGGCATTTCTAAAGTATTGTTTGGCTTGCCCGTTATTGGATTCAGCTTGTTTGAGGTAAGTAATACTTCTAAACTTAGTGCTGAAGGTATGAATCCCTGAACATACGAGTTATGTGTTTGGTGTTTAGGTGATACACATGCTAGGTGACGGGCGTGTGAGCGTGCACCGTGTGAATTATGACTCGATTAATTCTATGATACTGTGTAGTTACCTAATCTTATTTCTATCTTTGACATTTCTACGTGTTAGAGAAATTAAGCATTGAATCATGTTAGAAATCATATTTAGGCTATATGTTTATTCTCTTAGGACACACTGAGGTCATCTCTACTGTTGAGTTATTTGCTTAAATTGCAGTTACATACCAAGTCATATTCATTCATTCGTATATCATATCTCAGTCTTTGTTATCCTTTGTTGTCAGATCATGTTATCATTGTTTTGGCTGATTGGCAAGAGATTTGTGAGCCCGAGAGGTTGGATAGATTGATGACTGAGTTGGGGCTTGAGAGCCGTGTTGTGAGAGATATTATGGATTGGGTTGCACGCCGCAGCAGGCCATATTGGCTTTATATATTATTATTATACAGATCGGGTTGCACACTGCAGCATGCCTTATAGGCTTTATTATTATTGATGAGATCAAGCTGCAAGCGCAGTAGGACATGTTGGATTATATTAACGTTTGGGCAGGATCCACCCCTCCGGAGTCTGACATACCAACAACGAGTGCATGTATCGTATAGTGATGAGTGACGTTGAGTGATTGAGTGTGATGAGTGGGAGTGCGAGACAGTAAGATTGAGTACTCTGAGAGTGTGAGTACATGAGTTCATCACTGTGATGCATTGCATTTGACATATATACTTGACATATAGGCATAGAGATGTATTTTCTCAGGCTACACGATTTTGTGACATTCATGATTTCACATTCACATTGACATGTATGCATAGAGATGTACTTTCCTTGTGATATCTGAGAATGAAATATCTTATCTTTTATTTAAATTTTTTGGGGAAAATCATAGTTTTTTGATTTACTCATATTTTGGTGATTTCGGTGAAAGATTTGGGTTTTACTGTTATACGTAAAAAGCATGCTTATTTTCCGTAACAGTGAACGGGCTGAGAATCATATTGAGATATTACTTGTGCTGCTTTTATTATATGGTTGTGAGTTGTCCTTTGACCGTTGTCCAAGCTTGTCACTGGTTTCAACCTAAGGTTAGGTTTGTTACTTATTGAATACATGGGGTCGGTTGTACTCATACTACACTTCTGCATATTGCATGCAGATTTTGATACTGATGTTGCTGTGAGTGGATGGAGCTGGCATTGAAGATGTACTTGCGTTCTAGTTATAGCTGCCTCTTGTTCTTAGTAGCTTTAGATTTATAAATTTCTTTATGTGCATTTCGAACAGATGATGTATTTATTTCACACCAACTTTGTAAACTCTAAGTCTTAGAAGCTCATGATTTGTACGATCAGTCCTTGGGGAATTGTATAAAATTAATTTATTTCATTTTTGACTCATATCATTATCATTATATTGTGGTTTATTGTTAATTGGCTTATTTAGCGGGTTAGGTTAGGTGCTATCACGACTAGTTGAATTTTGGGTCGTGACACCAGAGTATATTTGAGCTCTAGGTTCATAGGTTCTACGAGTCATAAGCAAGTTTCTTGTAGAGTCTTACGGATCGGTATGAGGACGTCCATACCTATCTTTGAGAGGCTACATGGCATTTAGGATAAACTTCCCATCTTTCTTTTCTTATTGTGCGGCATTGATTCAGCTTGAAGCGTATCTCTTGAATTCCTTCCACTCACTCATATGCACACGTGAGCGCTCAGTATCAGTTGTAAATTGACGGCTTGTGGATTCCATGGATAAGGCGCAAAATGTGTTTTTTGTGTTTTTGTGGTGGGGCAGTCTGGAAGACTTGAGGCCCGGTTTGGACCGCAACTTAGGCTCGGTAGTTTTAGTTGTGTGAGCATGTGCTTTTGGACTTCTATGTCTAGTGGTGACCGTATGAGTGGGACTGGTGGCTCGGTGAATGGTTGGATGGCCATATGATGAGTAGGATGTAACTATGGGATGTCTTCAGATGGTTTGAATGTGACGGGAAGAGTTTGCTTGAGATGTGAAAAGGACTATTGGATGCTCGATTTCTGTGGATGTGTCATACAATCTTGATTTATGAAGGTTTTTGAGAGATTCTTTCGTGTTATTTCATTTGTGGAATGAAGTAGATTTTCATGTCTTGTTGATGAGTTCAGACTCAGGAAGATTAAGTAATTGCGTAGTAGTTGTGGTTGTGAAAGGGTATAAAGATAAGTCAGTTTGAGGCTAAGCAGGTGGGTTATCACCTGCGGGGTAATATACAGATGTGCGATCCTTATGATGTGTGAAGGCTTTCATTTCTACCAGTGGGTATAGGTGTTGTGATTTTAGTTTGGATTAGTTGAGAAAGTTTACCTGACCATTACGAGGATGAATGCGGGCTTAGCAAATGATTTGAGGAATTATATGGTTTGTGTTATATGAGCTTATGAAGGATTTAGTTTAATCTCAATGTGGTATTATGGCAGTAATAGAGTATGGGCATTATGAGTTATCGAGTGTTGATCTATGGCTTTGAACCAAGTCGAGGAGTCTGTTATCGATGATTTGATTGCATGGTTATATTGGTTTCGATCTGAGGCATACTTGTGGATTGGTTATGACTTGCGTAGGCTGGTTTTGAGGATGACTTAAGCAAGGAAATTTCTGGATGCATGGTGTATTACACTTTATGCGTATATGGGAATCATGGAATGATTGAGTTGTTATTCGTGAAGGATGTAGTGCGCATGGAGTAGGAATTTGCTCGGTTGCGTTAAGGCGGGGTTACTTCTTTAGATGTTGTTGTGCTAATGAAGCATAGGTCGTTCGGCCCGTTTGGGCGGTGCAATTGAGATTTGAGCAGAGTGAATGACTCTCGAGAAGGTTCTAATGGATTCAAGATTTATATGTAGCAATTGAGAATTTTTCAGATTTGTATATGGCCGGAATCTGAGATTTATATTGGATGGTGTCAAGACTCATGGTATTTCTATATAATTATGGATTCTACATTTCAGTATCAAGAAGGTGAAGCAAACAGATTTATTTTCACAAAAGGTCTCTTTAGAGTGGGTGTCTCGGTTGTGGTACTTTTGGGTGCTTAAGAGGGAATATAGCGGCTTATGGGCCTTAGGGCGGTGTGGTTTTATGCTAGGATCTCTTGTGGTGAGCTTTGATAGGATCGTGGTGTTCTATCAAGGAGAAGTGTCAACTTGAGGGTAATTCGGAAGCAAATTGGAGAAATAGGACATATTGGTAGTAGGTTGGATCAACACGGTAATGGATATGATCCGTTCTTTGGGTACTTATGATGTGGTGAGTCTCTACAAGTGTTTTGTGGCAATACTCTTGGGTTTGGCGACCTGCGTAGCTTGGTTGAGTTAGAGAGATTCAGTTCAGATGGTTTGGTTATGTGCAAATGGGTTTTGAAGAGTTCTTCATGGTTTCTACCATGCTTTGATATGGATATTTCATTACCGGCGTGAGGAGCATATTGCGTATTGTGATTTTCTCCTGAATGGAATCAAATGGAAGGTTTCTGACTGATCGGGTATGTATTCTACTAGTGACTCGGAGTTAATTATGAGATTCTCGTGCTTTTCATATGATGACATAATAGATGTGGTGTGTTGTGTAGGATTTGAGATTTGCTTGTGCAAGGTCACAATTCAGTTTTGAAGGGAAGTTCATGAATTCTTAGACAACATGGACGATTTCAGATGACTAGATGAATGCTATTACTACTTGGTATTGCCTGAGAATGGTGCGCATTTCAGAAGGCGCATTGTGTTTTGACTTACGGAAGTTTCATTGGTATTGTGGTACTCGCCTGGTTGATCAACTGTTAATGTTCAAATTTTGCTATGTGTCCTAGAAGAATTATAGAAGTATTTCTCGTGGGGATGATTATGTATGAGACATGTGTTAGTCATGTAAGGCCACATAAAATTTCGTAAAGGAAAGGTTTCGTGGTGCCAAAGTAGGCTTACGTGTTTGAGGATTGTAGAAATTCTTCGCTGCGAGCTTGCGAGTCGTAAGGCCCCACAAAATTTCGTAAAGGAATTTAAGGATTCGTGGTGACGAAGTAGGCTCGGACTTTTTGGGTTGAACAATGCGCTGGTGAGTAAAGGAAAATTTTGCGGCCGCATAATCACTTTGCGGATCGCATAATGACCGCAAAGTGAAGTAGCTTAGGCAAGTTTGGAGATTAGGTTTGCGGCGCATTATGCGACCGAACACTAGTTATGCGATGCATTATGCGACCATAGAAAGGGTCTGCGGGCCGCATAATGACCACAGACCAAGTCAATTTTGCCCAGTTCCGGAGCGCAATTATGCGGTCCATTTTGCGGACCACAGATGCATTATGCGGTCGCATACGTGACCGCAGATCCTGTTCCGGAGCTTCATTTTTGGGTTTTTATAACCCGACCCTACTTCGTTGAATAGACGATATGTACCATCTTTTGAGCAAAAATCTGATATTTTGAGGGTTAGAGAGTGCCCTAGAGTGGGAGAGAGTTCTTCAACAATTTGTTCTTCAATTCTTGCTCGAATCTTGGAAGATTAACAAGGAAAACTCACTAGGTCTTCATCCTAGAGGTAAGATTCTATACCCTAACCCTTCATTTCGAAAGTTAACTAGAAATGAGTAATTAGCAAGATAATTATTGGGTATGGGATTTGGTTATTTTGCATGCATGTGTTATCAAGGGGTGTAGGAAGATTGTTGAGCTAAAAATGGTAAATAATGGGTTGTGGGATGATGGAATCCTCCATAAAAGGACCTTGAAACCTTAATGCAATGCTCAAATGAGCTAGAACCATGATCATCTTCCTAATTTTGATTCAATTTGTTACATTTCTAAAATAGAACAAAGTTACTAAGATTTTGGGATCATTTTAGAGTTTAACGAAGCTCAAGTGAGGTATATTTGCTAAACGTTTCTCTTAGAATTGAACCTCACATTATTCTTGTAAGTTTCAAGTTGTTCACCACGAATTAAATATTCCGAATTAGCTTTGTGACAAGAGATATATGCTCCGCACGTGTTCCAAATGTTATTGTTGTGTTGTATCACTTTTGTGAGAATATTCAAGGTATGGATTGTATATCTAAATATTAAAAATTCAAGTCGTGTTTCAAATGAAACCTATGATGCTAAATTGTGTAGAGATTGTGATTGGGAATACACCTCCACCCGCATACATTGGGGTGAGGCGGCAAGGCCGCTTTGTGTAGAGTTTTGGTGTTGTGGAATACACCTCCACCCGCAAACATCGGGGTGAGGCGGCAAGGCCGCTTTGTTTAAATCTTGGGTATAGTGGAATACACCTCCACCCGCGTACATTGAGGTGAGGCGGCGGGGCCGCTTTGTGTAGAGTTTCTTGTATTGTGAGTACACCTCCACCCGCATATATTGGGGTGAGGAAGCAAAGCCGCTCTGTGTAAAGGTAGTTGTAGAGAATCCCCGACTGGAAATTTATATATGTTATTGGTAGGTCTTAACAAATCTGCTTGACTTTTATGGCTATCTAAGCCTTATGATTGTTACCATGATTCATAATATTCATGTTGTATTTCCAAATTCTTGAATAGATGTTTTGGTTTCCATACTACTACTATTCGACATGTACTAACATCCCTTTTTCCGGGGGCGCTACATCTTTAATGGATGCAGGTGGTTCCACAGCAGGAGACATTGATCAGTGATAGCAGTACATCCTCTTCCCAGCTGACTTGGTGAGCCCCACTTCATTTCGGGGTCATGTATCTTTTGTTCCTTGTGTATTGTGTTTGAGGTATAGCCAGGACCTTGTTGCCGGCATTATCATAGTACTTTTATCTATTAGAGTCTCCATAGACATAGTGTGGGTTGTCTATTGGTGCTGGGGAAGTCAAAAAGTGTTATGTTGTGTTTGAATTACTCGTTCTACTTCAGACCATGACAAATGTGTGTGTAATTTGAGACCTTAAAATGAAGTAACTAATGGTAATGAATTGGTATTGTACACATGGTCTCCTTATCGAATAATTAACGAAAATATGTATTCTCTCTATTTATAAGTGAGTTTGGGTAGAAAGTATCTAACATGCTTGCTTGGCCGGGTTCACTCGGTTGAGCGCCGGTGACGCTCCTTGAGTTTGGGGCATGACAAACTTGGTATCAGAGCCTAAGGTTTTAAAGTGTCCTACGATGTCTCAGAGTCGTGTCTAGTATAGTCCTTCTTATCGGTGTGTTGTCGACCACATCTATAATTAGGATGCTACTTGGGCATTTAGGAATAATACCCTTCTTTCATGTTGTCGATCGTGCAATAGAGATGATTGTAAGATTGTTCCTCCTTTAACTCGTGCTTTGCTCTAACTTTCAGTACATGGCGCCTAAGAAGAAGGGAAGAACTGGCCAAAGAGCCAATGTCACCCCAGGAGTGGTAGTGAATTCTATATTTGACGATGCGGGTGAACACCCGAGGGGTGAGGATATCCCTCAAGTTACTACATTGCCTGATTCTACTACAACTGATCAAACCGCACATGTCCCTACACCTACTGAGGGTGCAACGGTTCCTCCAACTGATATTCCAGTTCGACCTCCAACTCCAGTTTCTGATTCAGGTGTTTTTGATGGGGATCTTAAGGGAGCCATACAGATGTTGGCTCGGATAATGGCCTCCCATGACCATAGATCAAATGTTGCACCCACTCCTTCCAGTTAGCCATCGAATTCTGCTAGTTCCAGAGAGAACAGGTTTCTCCAGTTGGATCCTCAAGTGTTCACAGGTACTGATCCTAAGGAGGACCCCCAGGACTTCATTGATGAGATGCACAAGACTGTACGGGTTATGCGCGATACTGAGATAGAGGGAGTAGAGTTGGCCTCCTACCGCCTGAAAGGGGTTGCCTATTCGTGGTTTGAAATGTGGGAGGAGTCCTGTGAGGAGGGAAACCTTCCAGCGAGATGGAGTGAGTTCACCGATGCCGTTATGGATCATTTCTTGCCTGTCGAGAATAAGGCGGCCTGTGCCGCTGAGTTTGAAAGCCTAAAGAAGGATAGTATGAATGTGTGGGAGTACCATATGGAGTTCGCGCGCCAGTCCAAGTATGTTATTCACATGTTGCCCAATATGGAAGCTAGAGTACACCGGTTTGTGTAGGGCCTTTGCCCCTTGGTTCTTAATGAGGCCGCTACAGCTGCCTTGAATACCGATATGAACAATTGTAAGATGGTGGCATTTGCTCAAGCCACAGAGACCCGCAAATTAAAGAATAGAATGGAGCATCAGAGTAGTAGCAAGGCCCCATCCACGAGCAACTTTGGTGGTTCTTCTGGTGGTGGTGGTGGCAGGTCGGCATTCAGGGGAGGGTCATCAGGACTATCTCAATCAGTCGCTCAGTCTTCAATGAGTGCACAGTCATTTGGACCCAGTCAGGGCAATAGGGGACCCCACCGGCAGGGTCCGCCTGGAGGAAGATTCCAGCAGCAGCGGAGGCTCCCATGCCCTAAGTGTGAGAGGATGCATTTTGGGGCCTTCTTCATAGACCTACCTATATGCTATGGAGCGGTGTGAGGGGCACATTCATCCTGCCGGATCATGCACAGAGGTACGCCGCAACCAGCTAATTCTGCAGCTACTACATCTATATCACCTCCAGCTTGAGGCATCCCAGCACCCGTAGGGCGTGGTGCAGCTAGGGGTGGTGCCCAGAATTCGGGAGGACCCGGTAGATTTTATGTTATGCGGAGGTGTAGGGATTCAGAAGCTTCTCCAGATGTTGTCACATGTATATTGTCTGTCCAATCTCATGATGTATATGCTCTTATTGATCCCTGTTCCACTTTGTTATATGTCACTCCTTATGTTGCTATGGAATTTTGGATAGAACCAAAACAACTTCATGGGTCGTTCTCTGTATCTACTCCGGTTGGCGAGTCTATTTTGGCCGCGCGGGTTTATAGGGATTGTGTTGTCACGTTGCGTGGTCGGAACACCATGGTCAATCTCATTGAACTAGGGATGGTCGATTTTGATGTGATAATGGGGATAGACTGGCTATATTCATGTTTTTCCAAGCTTGATTGCTGAACCAGGACCATTAGGTTCGAATTTCCAAATGAGCCAGTTATTGAGTGGAAGGGGGATGGTGCGGTGCCGAAGGGTAGGTTTATTTCTTACCTTAAGGCTACGAAGATGATTAACAAGGGTTGTACCTACCATTTGGTCCGGGTAATGGACACCGATGCTGAGACACCTACACTTGAGTCCATGCCTGTTGTGAATGAATTTTCGGGAGTTTTTTCGGATGAACTTCCTGGGATTCCACTAGACAAGGAGATTGATTTTGGGATTGATGTGATGCCAAACACACAGCCTATATCTATTCCGCCCTATACAATGGCACCGGCAGAATTGAAGGAGCTAAAGGAACAATTATTAGATTTGTTAGAAAAGGGTTTCATCCGGCCGAGTGTGTCGCCTTGGGGCGCACCGGTCCTTTTTGTAAGTAAGAAAGATGGGTCACTAAGAATGTGTATTTACTATCGGCAGCTTAACAAGGTCACAATCAAGAATAAGTACCCACTATCAAGGATAGATGACTTGTTTGACCAGTTGCGGGGTGCTAGGTACTTCTCCAAGATCGATTTAAGATCCGGATATCACCAATTGAAGATCAGGGAGCAGGATATTCCGAAAATAGCTTTCAGAACCCGGTATGGGCACTTTAAATTTCTGGTAATGGTCTTTTGGGCTAACAAATGCCCCGGCAGCTTTCATGTATCTTATGAACCAAGTTTTCAAGTCATTCCTCGACTCTTTCATGATAGTGTTCATTGACGATATCCTTGTATATTCACGCAACCGAGAGGACCATGCCGATCATCTCAGGGTGGTTCTGCAAACCTTATATCAGCACTAGTTATATGCAAAGTTTTCAAAGTGTGAATTTTGGCTTGAATCTGTCAAATTCTTGGGGCATGTCCTCTCTAGTGAAGGAATTAAGGTTGATCCTCAGAAAATTACGGCTGTGAAGAATTGGCCAAGGCCTACAACTCCAATAGGGATTCGCAGTTTCTTAGGCTTAGCTGGGTATTACAGAAAATTTGTGGAGGGGTTTTCTACCCTTGCCTCTCCGTTTACTAAATTGACGCAAAAGGCAGTTAAGTTCCAATGGTGAGATGGTTGTGAAAGGAGCTTCCAGGATTTGAAAGCAAGATTGACTACGGCACCAGTGTTGACCCTACCAGAGGGTATAGATGGATTTGTGGTATATTGTGATGCTTCAAGAATCGGGCTTGGGTGTGTATTAATGCAACATGGCAAGGTGATAGATTATGCTTCTAGGCAACTCAAGAATCAGGAAAAGAACTATCCAACGCATGACTTAGAACTTGCAGAGGTGGTATTTCCATTGAAAATTTGGCTTAATTATTTATATGGGATCCATGTGGATATATTCACGGACCATAAGAGCCTTCAATATATTTTCAAGCAAAAGGAATTGAATCTGAGACAGAGAAGATGGCTTGAGTTACTCAAGGACTACAACATTGATATTCTATATCATCCGGGGAAGGCTAATGTTGTGGCGGATGCTCTTAGTAGGAAATCTATGGGTAGTTTAGCACACTTGGAGGCATATCAAAGGCCATTGTCCAAGGAAGTTCATTGATTGACTAGTTTGGGAGTTCGTCTTGCGGACTCTAGTGGAGGAGCGATGATTGTGCAAAACAAGGTTGAATCATCACTTGTTGTGGAAGTCAAGGAGAAGCAATACAAAAATCCATTGTTGGCACAACTAAAATAGGGGATTCATAAACATAAGACCATGGCCTTTTCTCTTGGCATGGATGATGGTACACTAAGGTACCAAGGGAAACTATGTGTTCCAAACGTGGATGGTCTCCGGGAAAGAATCATGATTGAAGCTCACAATTCTAGGTATTCCGTGCCTCTGGGCTCTACAAAAATGTATCGTGATCTTAAGGAAATCTATTGGTGGAATAGTATGAAGAGGAATGTAGCGGACTTTATGGCGAGATGTTCAAATTGTCAGCAAGTGAAGGTCAAACACCAAAGGTCCGGTGGGCTGGCATAGAACATAGAAATTCCAATGCGGAAGTGGGAAATGATTAATATGGACTTTGTGGTAGGATTACCTCGTACTTCTCATAAGTTTGATTCGATTTGGGTGATTGTGGATCGACTCACAAAATCAACACACTTCTTTCCGGTTAAGGCTACCGATATAGCGGAACAGTATGCACAGATTTATATCAAAGAAATAGTCAGATTGCATGGGACTCCAGTTTTTATAATTTCTGATCGGGGGGCACAGTCCACGGCTAATTTTTGGAAGAAATTTCAGCAAGGTTTGGGTACTCAGGTGAATCTTAGTACAACCTTTCACCCGCAGACTGATGGGCAGGCAGAGCGGACTATTCAGACGCTTAAGGATAGGTTGCGCGCTTGTGTTCTACACTTCAAAGGTAGCTGGGATAATCATTTTCCACTCATAGAATTTGCCTACAACAATAGTTATCATGCTAGCATTCAGATTGCACCGTTTGAGGCTTTATATGGAAGGAGATGTAGATCTCCCATTGGGTGGTTCGAGATTAGGGAAGCAGAGTTGATAGGGCCAGACCTTGTGCATCAAGATATGGAAAAAGTTAAGATCATTAAGGAGAAGTTGAAGACTGCTCAGAGTTGTCAGAAGTCCTATTCGGATGTTCATCGTAGGGATCGAGAGTTCAAAGAAGATGATTGGGTATTCTTGAAGGTTTCCCCCAATAAAAGGTGTAATGCGATTTGGTAAGAAAGGGAAATTGAGTCTGAGGTATGTCGGACCTTACAAAATCATTCAGAGGATCGGTGAGGTGGCGTACAAGCTTGAGCTACCACCTAAGATGTCATTAGTGCACCCGGTGTTTCATGTGTCTATGTTGAAGAAAGTAGTTGGAGACCCGACACTGATTGTTCCAGTTGAGACTATTGAGGTTAATGAGAAATTGACTTATGAAGAGATTCTAGTTTCTATTATTGATCGGCAAGTCCGAAAGTTGAGAAATAAAAAAATTGCCTCAGTGAAAGTGCTATGGTGAAACCAAAGGGTTGAAGAGGCTACTAGGGAGGCCGAGGAAGAAATGAAGAAAAAGTATCCTTATTTGTTTGAATAGCCATATATTTATAAAGTTGTGTTCTATGAAAATTCAAAGAGTTACCTTCTATGAATTATGTATTATTTATACAGTTGATGTTAAGGGTGTTCCTTTTCTGGTAATATATTGCTTATGACGCCACAGTTGGTGTTGTTCTTGGGTTATATTGCATCATCGGTTATGTATATGTTGTTAGGATTGGTTTCTGAGATTCTCTGATAGGTGGATAGGCCCAGTTATAGGGGAGACTCTGGCAAAATATTTGGAAATTTAAGGAGTAAGCCAAATTTTGAAACTACTGGTGTGTGTGAATAAACAATTGGGCCACATTGAATGCTAATGACGAATTTTTACCCTCATTCGAGGACGAATGATCCTAAGTGGGGGAGAAAGTAAGGCCCAGTAAAATTTCGTAAATGAATTTAAGGTTTTGTGGTGCCGAAGTAGGTTTACGTATTTGAGGATTGTAGAAATTCTTCGCGACGAGCTTGCGAGCCGTAAGGCCCCATAAAATTTCGTAAAGGAATTTAAGGTTTCGTGGTGCCGAAGTAGGCTCGGAAATTTTGGGTTGACCAAATGCACTGGTGAGTAAAGAAAAATTTTGGGCAGAAAACATTTCTGCAGCCCACAATGCGGTCGCATAATCACTCTGCGGACCGCATAATGGCCGGAGAGTGAAGAAGCTTAGGCAAGTTTGGAGATCTAGTTTGTGGCGCATTATGCGATCGGAGACCAGTTATGCGATGCATTATGCGACCGCAGAACATGTATTCGGGTCGTATAATTACTGCAGACTGAGTTAATTTTGCCCAGTTCCGGAGGGCAATTATGTGGTTCATTTCGCAGACCACAAATGCATTATGCGGTCACATATGCGACCGCAGATCCTGTTCCGGAGCTTCATTTTTGGGTTTTTATAACCCGACCCTACTTCGTTAAATAGTCAATATGTACCATCGTTTAAGCAAAAACTTGATATTTTGAGGGTTAAAGAGTGCCCTAGAGTGGGAGAGAGTTCTTCAACAATTTGTTATTCTGTTTTTGCTCGAATCTTGGAAGATTAACAAGGAAAACTCGGTCTTCATCCTAGAGGTAAAATTTTACACCCTAACCCATCATTTCGAAAGTTAACTAGAAAATGGGTAACTAGCAAGATAATATTTGGGTATGAGAGTTGGTTATTTTGCATGCATGTGTTATCAAGGGGTGTAGGAAGATTGTTGAGCAAAAAATAATAAAGAATGGGTTGTGGGATGATGGAATCCTCCATAAAAGGACCTTGAAACCTGAATGCACACCTAGTGTTTGATACAATGCTCAAATGAGCTATCATATGATTTACTAAAACATATTCCTTTTAATCTCTATGTCTATTATCCTTATTCATCATATTATAATAAGTTATTTTAATCATCTTTTCCGGTCACTACCATGATTTTCTGCTTCAATCAGTTACCCTAACAGCGCTTCAACTCATGTTTACTCCCCTAAACGGCCTTCTGCCTACCGGTTTCAACTTTAGGATGCATAGTCTGGGGTTCAATTTGTTACATTTCTAAAATAGATCGAAGATGCTAAGATTTCCGGATCATTTTAGAGTTTAAGGAAGCTCAATTGAGGTATGGTGGATAAACCCTTCTCTTAGAATTGAACCCCACGTTATGCTTGTAAGTTTCAAGTTGTTCACCACGAATCAAATATTCCGAATTAGCTTTGTGACAAGAGATATATGCTCTGCGCGTGTTCCACATATTATTGTTGTGTTGTGTCACTATTGTGAGAATGTGTTCAAGGTATGGATTGTATGTCTAAATATTACAAATTCAAGTCGTGTTTCAAATGAAAATGGTGATGCTAAATTATGTAGAGATTGTGATTGGGAATACACCTCCACCCGCATACATTGGGGTGAGGTGGCAAGGCCACATTGTGTAGAGTTTTGGTATTGTGGAATACACCTTTACCTGCATACATCGGGGTGAGGCGGCAAGGCCGCTTTGTGTAAAGCTTGGGTATAGTGGAATACACCTCCACCCGCGTACATTGGGGTGAGGCGGCGGTGCCGCTTTGTGTAGTGTTTCTTGTATTCTGAGTGCTCCACCTGCATATATTGGGGTGAGGCGGCAAAGCCGCTCTATGTAAAGGTAGTTGTAGAGAACCCCCGACTGGAAATTTGTAAATGTTATTAGAAGGTCTTAACAAATCTGTTTGACTTTTATGGCTATCTGAGCCCTATAATTGTTACCATGATTCATAATATTCATGTTGTATTTCCAAATTCTTGAATAGATGTTTTTGTTTTCATACTAGTACTATTCGACATGTACTAACGTCCCTTTTGCTGGGGGTGCTGCATCTTTAATGGATGCAGGTGGTTCCACAGCAGAAGACATTGATCAGTGATAGTGGTACATCCTCTTCCCAGCTGACTTGGTGAGCCCCACTTCATTTCAGGGTCATGTATCTTTTGTTTCTTGTGTATTGTGCTTGAGGTATAACCGGGGTCTTGTTGCCGGCATTATCATAGTACTCTTTTGTATCTATTGGAGGCTCCGTAGACATAGTGTGGGTTGTATATTGGTGATGGGGAAGTCAAACATTGTTATGTTGTGTTTGAATTACTCGTTCTACTTCAGACCATGAAAAATGTGTGTGTAATTTACGACCTTAAAATGAAGTAACTAATGGTAATGAATTGGTATTGTACACATGGTCTCATTATCGTATAATTAACGAAAATATGTATTCTCTGTATTCATAAATGAGTTTGGGTAGAAGGTATCTAACAGGTTTGCTTGACCGGGTTCACTCAGTTGAGCGCCGGTCGCGCTCCTAGAGTTCGGGGAGTGAAAAGTCATTCAACTAGTGGAGTTGGGATCGGCTATGGTGATTCATGTGTTCTATGGATTTAGAGACTTGAGCTCTCTGAAGCAGATTATTCCGGGGTTGCGGACTGTGAAGATGTGGCCAAAGTTAGCTAGATGGTAGTACGTGCTATGGTTAGGTCATTGTGGACTTTTGGAGGGCCATTTATCCATTTGGGGATGACCACAGTTGATTTGGGGGCCCATTGGTATTCCTAATGAGGATGTGCATTCTACACCGGGCTGGATTTGTTGACTCAGCACCATTATTGCTGAAAGGTGTGTCATTCGGTTGACGTTGAGCTTGTTCGTGTTCTGAAATGTTCTATGTGTTACTGTCACGACCCAAAATCAACCCGTCATGATGGTGCCTATCATGGTACTAGGCAAGCCGACTATTCAGACATTTCTAACACTTTAAATCTTTGAAAGATACTAAGACAGTTTAAATAGAGCAAAATCTCTTAAAAGGGGATAGGAAATCATAGCTCAATACATAAATTCTTCCCAAAACCGGGGTGTCACTGAGTACATGAGCATCTATGAAATAATAAAGTCTAGTACATTGTCCAGAAGTAAAATAGAATAAATAAACTGAAAGATAAGGGAGGAGAGTCAAGGTCTGCGAATGCCAAACAGCTACCTCGAAGATCTCCGAAGGTCTGGCCTCAGCAAATCAACAACCGTCGAAACCGGAAGCACCTAGATCTGCTCACCAGGTGCAGGATGTAGAGTGAGTACAACCAACTCAAAAAGTAACAAATCTAACCTTCGGACTGAAAGTAGTGACAAGTCCAATTATTACGGTCCACTTTCAACATTTAACAGTATGAAAAGTTACTGAAAATATGATAATGATATCTAAGATATTTATATTCTACAAGTGAAGGTACAAGAATTTAGACATGTTTTCAACAAGAACTTAGACATGCTTTTTGATTTCACAACAAAACTTAACATATAATAGGGCAAATCCAGTCTACATGAAATTAAACATGGCAGATCCAGCCCAAATGCAAGTAAACAGGGCAGATCCAGCCCAAATGTCATAACTGCTAGCATTGCGCCCACTGTGGGTGTGCAGACTCCGGAGGGGACGATCCAGCCCAAGCGCTATAATAAGCCAAATATTAGCATCAATCAATAACTCCTGCTGCGTCGTGTAGTCCGATCCCACAAATATCACTCACAATAGGCCCTCAGCCCCACTCAGTCAAAAACCTCTCCAGTCTCTCGGGCTCACCAGAATCATGATAATCAGTCCACAATGATGATATGATATAACATGTAAAGACAACAGAGACTCAGACATAATATGCAAGTAATAACTGTGACTGGGTACAAATTGAGAGATTAAGCAATTAGTTCTATTGAAAAGAACAACCAATGTGGGTCCCAATAGTACTATCGTATAGCCTAAGCAGGGTTTCTAACATGATCGAAAGCTCAATAGATCTAACATATGGTGAAAATACGGGTAACAGCATGATTTGACAACTATTCAGTTCCATGAAATCGACCAAGTCACAATTCTTACGGTACATGCCTACATGCCCGTCACTTAGCACATGTGTCACCTCAACACCAATCACATAACACAAAATTCGGGGCTTCATACCCTCAGAACCAAGCTTAGAAGTGTTACTTACCTCACATCGTGCAAATCTCAACTCCAACACGCCCTTGCCTCGCGAATCGACCTACAAATACCTCGAATCTACCCACAAACAGTTCGATACAATCAACACGGGATAAAGGAATCAATTCCATAAGAAAATACTAAGTTATTAATCAAAAATCAAAAAGTCGACTCAAAAGCCGGCCCCGAGCCCACGTCTCGAAATCCGATAAAAGTCACAAACTCCGGAAGCCCATTCAACCACGAGTCTAATCATACCAAATTTACCAAATTCCAACATCAAATCTCCACTCAAATCCCCAAATTAAACTCTCCAAATCCCTAGCCTAAAAACCCCAAATTACACCTTAAAACCACAAAATCGAGGCAGAAAATCAATGGGAAAACAAAATTATTGAGCAAATTAAACCACAAGTGACTTACCTCAGGAAATCCCCCAAATATCCTCTCAAAAATCGCCAAATCCCGTGCTTGAAATGTTTAAAATGGTGAAAATCTCGGAAGCCTTGTTTTAAATAATCTGCCCAGGCTTTCTCGCTTCTGCGGCCCAAAAATCTGCTCCTGCGGTACCACTTTTGCGGTCAGCCATCCGCATCTGCGGAAACCACTTAATGCCGACCAACCGCTTCTGCGGTCGCAAATCCCGCTCCTTCGGGTGCGCATCTGCATAAATCTATCCGTATCTGCGGACCAATGACTCCAAGCTCCCATCCGCTTATGTGATCCTCCACGCGCAGGCGCAAGTCCGCACCTGCGGATATGATTCTGCATCCGCTCCACAACCCCTAGTCCAAACTTCTCTTATGCACTTCCGAGCTCGCACCTGCGATCAAAGCTCCGCAGGTGCAATTACACCAGCAGACTCCCAGCTTCAGCAATCATCCAAACTCCAAATTTGATCCGTTAACCATCCGAACTCCACCTGAGGCCCCCAGGACCTCAACCAATTATACCAACAAGTCCTAAAATACGATACGAACTTAGTCGAGCCCTCAAACCATATTGAACAACATTAACAACACGAATCACACCCCAATTCAAGCCTAATGAAAACTAAGAAATTCTAACTTCTACAAACGATGCCGAAACCTATCAAATCACGTCAGATTGACCTCAAATTTTGCACACAAGTCAAAAATGACACCACGGACCTACGCCAACTCCCGGAACCCCAATCCGAGCCCGGTATCCACAAAGTCCACTCTCGGTCAAACTTCTAAATTTCCAACGTTTTCCATTTCAAGCCTAATTCCACTACGGACCTCCAAATCACAATCTGGACACGCTCCCAAGTCCAAAATCACCCAACGGAGCTAATAGAACCATCAAAACTCCATTGTGAAGTCATCTCCACATAAATCCATATCCGGTCAACCTTTTCAACTTAAGCTTCGACCTTGAGACTAAGTGTCTCAATTCATTCTGAAACCTTTCCGAACCCGAACAAACTACCCTGACAAGTTATATAACAACTGTAAAGCACAAAATAAGCAGTAAATGGGGGAACAGGGCTACAACTCTCAAAATGACCGGCTGGGTCATTACATCTTCCCCCTCTTAAACAAACGTTCGTCCTCGAACAGGTCTAAAAATGTACCTAGAGTCTTAAATAGGCATGGATATTTGCTCCACATCTCCCGCTAGGTCTCCCAAGTAGCCTCCTCAACAGGCTGACCTCTCCACTACACCTTCACCGAAGCTATGTGTTTTGACCTCAACTTCGAACCTGCCGATCCAAAATGGTCACCGACTCCACATCATAAGTCAAATCCTCATCCAACTGAACCGTGTTGAAATCCAAAACATGAGACGGATCGCCGACATAATTTCGAAGTATAGAAACATGAAACACTCGATGCACACTCGACAAACTAGGTGGCGAGCCTAGCTTGTAAGCCACCTCTCCAATCCTCCGAAGTGCCTCAGACGACCCAATATACCGAGGGCTCCACTTTCCCTTCTTCACGAATCTCATAACACCCTTCATGGTGAAACCTTGAGCAGTAT
Organism: Nicotiana tomentosiformis; assembly: GCF_000390325.3. Classification (NCBI taxonomy): domain Eukaryota; kingdom Viridiplantae; phylum Streptophyta; class Magnoliopsida; order Solanales; family Solanaceae; genus Nicotiana; species Nicotiana tomentosiformis. Next base: position 37,584,131 of record NC_090823.1, read on the forward strand.
CTTCTCTCCAACCATGAAAGAAACATCACGAACCACCCTATCGACATAACTCTTATGTCTGGACTGCGCCGTGCAAAGCCGATCCTGAATTAATTTAACCTTGTCCAAAGAATCCTGAACCAAGTCAGTACCCAATAGCCTAGCCTCACCCGGCTCAAACCAACCCACCGTAGATTGACACCGTCCCCATACAAAGCATCATACGGAGCCATATGAATGCTCGACCGGTAGCTGTTGTTGTAGGCAAACCCAGTGGTAGAAACTGATCCCAAGGACCCCCAAAATCTATGACACAAGCGCGTAGCATATCCTTCAATATTTTAATAGTGCGCTCGGATTGTCCGTTCATCTAAGGGTGAAATTATGTATTCAACTTAACCTGGGTGCCCAACTCTCGTTGCACGGCTCTCCAAAATCGCGCTGTAAACTGCATTCCCCGATCTTAAATGATGGACACAGGCACGCCGTGAAGGCGAACAATCTAGCGATGTAAATCTCAGCCAACCGCTTTGAAGAATAGGTAGTCCCAACTGGAATAAAGTGCGCGAACATGGTCAGTCGATCCATAATCACCCAAATAGCATCAAAGTTCCTCGGAGTCCATGGGAGCCCAACTACAAAATCCATGGAGATATGCTCCCACTTCCACTTTGGAATCTCTAGCCTCTGAAGCAATCCACCCGGTATGTAATGCTCATACTTCACCTATTGATAGTTAAGGCACCGAGATACAAACCCAACTATATCCTTCTTCTTTCTCCTCCACCAATAATGTTGCCTCAAGTCCTGGTACATCTTCGCGGCACCTAGATGAATGGAATACCGCGAACTGTAGGCCTCCTCAAGAATCAACTCACGTAGCCCGACTCTGTATCCTCAACACCCAAGCATCCCCAATAGTAACATCCCTGGCATCACCGTGCTGAACCGTGTCATTAAGGACAAGCAAATGTGGATCATCATATTGGCGCTCTTTGATGCGATCATATAAGGAAGACCAAGAAACCACACAAGCTAGAACCCGGCTGGGCTCCGAAACATCTAATCTCATGAACTGGTTGGCCAAGGCTTGAACATCAACTACAAGCAGTCTCTCACCAACAGGAATGAATGCAAGGCTACACATACTCACCGCCTTTCTACTCAAGGCATCGGCCATAACATTGACCTTCCCGGGATGAAACAGAATAGTGATATCATAGTCCTTTAGTAACTCCAATCATCTCTGCTGCCTTAAATTTAGATCCCTTTGTTTGAACAAATGCTGGAGGCTCCGATGATCCGTAAATACCTCACAAGACATATCGTAGAGATAATGCCTCCAAATCTTCAATGCATGAACGATGGCAACCAACTCCAAATCATGAACAAGGTAATTCTTCTCATGAGGCTTCAACTGACGTGAAGCATAAGAAATCACTCTACCTCCATGCATTAAGACGCACCCAATACAAATCTGAGAAGCATCACAATACATTGTATAAGAACCTGAAGCTAAAGGCAAAACTAGAACTGGAGCTGTGGTCAAGGCAGTCTTGAGCTTCTAAAAGCTCTCTTCACACTCATTCAACCACCTGAAAGTAGCACCCTTCTGGATCAATTTGGTCAAAGGCAATGCAACAGATGAGAAACCCTCCACAAAGCGACGATAATAACCGGCCAAGCCGAGAAAGCTCTGAATCTCCGTAGTTGAGGACGGTCTGAGCCAACTCTGAACCGACTCAATATTCTTCGGATCCACATGAATCCCCTCACTGGACACCACGTGCCCCATGAATGCCACTGAACTAAGCCAAAACTCAAACTTGGAGAACTTGGCATAAAGCTTCTCCTCCCTCAACCGCTGCAACACAATCTTCAAATGTTGGGCATGCTCCTCCTTGCTACAAGAGTACACTAGGACATCATCAATGAATACTATGACAAACGAGTCAAGATAAGGCTGAAATACACTATTCATCATATGCATGAATGTTGTTGGGGCATTGGTCAGCCCAAAAGACATCACAAGGAACTCATAATGGCCATAACGGGTCCTGAATGTTGTCTTTAGAATATCCGAGTTCCGAATCTTCAACTAGTGATACCCAGACCTTAAATCAATCTTAGAGAACATCATCGCTCCCTGAAGCTGGTCAAATAGATCATCAATACACGTTAAAGGATACTTGTTCTTAATTGTAACTTTGTTCAACTGCCTATAGTCGATGCACATCCATATAGTGCCACCCTTCTTCCTCACAAACAAAACTGGTGCACCCCAAGGCGACACACTAGGCCTAATAAACCCCATATCAAGAAGTTCCTGAAGTTGTTCTTTCAATTCCTTCAACTCAGTTGGTGCCATATGATACGGAGGAATAGAAATAGGCTGAGTGCCCGGCACCAAGTTAATACCAAAGTCAATATCTATGTCGAGCGACCTGCCCAATAGGTCCGCAGGAAACACATCCGAAAAGTCTCGTACCACCGAAATAGAAGAAATAGTAGGGGTATCAACACCAACATCCCTCACAAAGGCCAAATAAGATAAACAACCCTTCCCAACTATCCGCCGGGCCATTAAATATGAAATCACTCTGCTGGGAACATAGTTTAGAGAACCTCTCCACTCGATCCTTGGAAACCCCGGCATCGCCAATGTCACGGTCTTAGCGTGACAATCCAGCATAGCATGACACGAAGTCAACCAATCCATACCCAAGATCACATCGAAATAAACCATACTAAGAAATAAGAGATCAGCCCTAGTCTCTAATCCCCCAATAGTCATTACACATGACCGATATACATGGTCCACAACAATAGTATCGCCCACTGGCATAGATATGTGAACAGATGAGACTAAGGACTCATGGGGCATATCCAGATAATGAGCAAAATATGATGATACATACGAATAAGTCGAACAAGGGACAAATAATATAGAAGCATTCATGCGGCATGCTAAGACGATACTTGTGATCACTGCATCTGAAATAACAGCATCTGGCCTGGCAGGAATAGCATAGAATCGGGCCTGTTCGCCACCTGATCGGCCTCCCCCTCTTGGGCGACCCCTAGCTGCCTAAGCCCCACCCCGAGCTTGTTGGGCGGGTGGTGAAGTAACTGGTGTTGAAGTCGTGGCCTGACTCCTCTACTGAACTAGACCTCCCATAAGGCGAGGATATAACCTCTTCACATGACCCAACTCTCCACACTCGAAACATCCTCTCTCGGAAAATGGTGGCAAATACTAAGATGAACCCCGAGAACCAGAAGAACCTGGTGCAGACGAACCCTGAACTGAAGTTGCGCGAGATAAACTCTGAGCTGGGAGGGGATTCAGGGACGACTGGCTCGGTCTAGCACTGTATGAACCATGACTGGATCATGCACCATGATGGACTGGATGAGACATCTGAGTGGGCCTATAAGGACGACCCCTGCCGTGGTAGAACTGACCCTCGAAGGAACACCTCTGAAACCACCCGATCCACAAAGCCTCTTGGCCTCTCTCTCCTCACGCTTCTTACTACATACTATAATCGCCGAGCAATATCAACTACCTCATCGAACTGAACTCCAGATACACTCTCCCGAGTCATAGCAAAATGCAACTGATAGGTGAGGCCATCAATAAAACTCCTAATCCTCTCCCTCTCGGTGGGAACCAACCAAATTGCGTGACAAGTCAACTATGAAAATCTCATCTCATACTAGGTCACATACAGGCCGTCCTGGCATAGCTGCTCGAACTGCCTATGCAATTCCTCCCTACGGGTCGCTGGCACAAACTTCTCCAAGAAGAGAACGGAGAACTCACGCCATGATAGTGGTGTAGCACCGACTGGCCTGCTCCTCTCATAGGCCTCCCACCATATGAAGGCAGCCCCAGTAAACTAAAAAGTAGTGAATGACACCCCACTGGTCTCCAAAATACCTGCAGTGCAAAGAATTCACTGACACCTATCCAAGAAGTCCTAGGCATTCTCAGACTCAAGCCCATTGAATGATGGAGGCTGGAGCCTCCCAATTCTCTCTAATCTCCTCTATTTATCATCATTCATAACGGACCCACCCTGGGCCTGAGTAGCTACAATCGGCTGGGCTGGCAATACCCCTGGCGTCTGAAGTCCCTGCATCACCTGGCACGGTCTGAATAAAAACTGCCTGAGCAAGGCTAGTGCACACCGTCCAAATCTAAGCCAAAGCCTCCTGAAGGCCTGGGGTCATAATGGGCACAGTTGGTGCCTCCTGAGTTGTAGTAACCGGTGGATCTGCAGGTGCTTCCCTAGCTGCCGTACGAGGTGCACCTCTGCCCTTACCACGACCCCTACCGCGACCTCGGCCTCTCGTGGCCCTAGCTGGTGGTACCGGTGGTTATCCGTCCTATCCAGTGGCACGTGTCCTCACCATCTGTGAGAGAATATAATAACAGAAGTTTAGTTTCCAGAATCAACAAATCTGCACGACAAGAATACAAGAATGTGAAATTTCCTAAGGGTTCGGTAGCCTCTCGAAGATAAGACAGACTTCTACGTACCAATCCACAAGACTACTAAACTTGCTCGTGTCTCGTGAGACCTATGAAACCTAGGCACTGATACCAACTTGTCACGACCCAAAATCAACCCGTCATGATGGTGCCTATCATGGTACTAGGCAAGCCAACTATTTAGACATTTCTAACACTTTAAATCTTTGAAAGATACTAAGACAGTTTAAATAGAGGAAAATCTCTTAAAAGGGGATAGAAAATCATAGCTCAATACATAAATTCTTCCCAAAACCGGGGTGTCACTGAGTACATGAGCATCTATGAAATAACAAAGTCTAGTACACTGTCCAAAAGTAAAATAGAATAAATAAACTGAAAGATAAGGGAGGAGAGTCAAAGTCTGCGAATGCCAAGCAGCTACCTTGATGATCTTCGAAGGTCTGGCCTCAGCAAATTAACAACCGCCAAAACCGGAAGCACCTAGATCTGCACACCAGGTGCAGGATGTAGAGTGAGTACAACCAACTCAAAAAGTAACAAATCTAACCTTCGGACTGAAAGTAGTGACAAGTCCAATTATTAAGGTCCACTTTCAACATTTAACAGTACGAAAAGTTACTGAAAATATGACAATGATATCTCAGATATTTATATTCTACAAGTGAAGGTACAAGAATTTAGACATGTTTTCAACAAGAACTTAGACATTCTTTTAGATTTCACAACAAAACTTAACATATAACAGGGCAAATCCAGCCCACATGCAATTAAACAGGGCAGATCCAGCCCAAATGTAAGTAAACAGGGCAGATCCAGCCCAAATGTCATAATTGCTAGCATTGCGCCCACTGTGGGTGTGCAGACTCTGGAGGGACTGATCCATCCCAAGCGCTATAATAAGCCAAATACTGGCATCAATCAATAACTCTTGCTGCGTCGTGTAGCTTGATCCCATAAATATCACTCATAATAGGCCCTCTGTTGCGACCAAACACACTCACGCAAGTATACGCGGTCATCAAGTAATAAAGTGACTAAAAGTCGGATGTCGAACCCACGAGGACTTATGATTAACTATTAACTAAATTAGACTATCCCAATTATCTAAACAAGAATTAAATCCAAAAATATTTTATTCTAAACTAATTAAATAAGAAAAATATAAATAATAAACTTTGAACAGAGAAAGAGCAGATTTTAATGATATCAATGTAATGAAAACGATCTAGGGTTATGGGCTATCTAACAATCCTATTGTATTCTTCAATTGAATTGACCGACTAATTTATCTAGCTTATTGGTTGACAGGGTTACTGCTCATAAGAATCTGTCGAGTTCTTACTCGCCTATTCAAGCTAACCTAACGCCTATATGTCTATGGAGTTAGAATCAACAAGAACGCATTTATAATTCCTGTAAATCAACCAAGCAAGGCAATTAGGTATATGTCTATCCTAACCACGAATCCGTTCCCCGATGCCCGAGTTCAAGAACTTGCCCTACTCAATCCTATATGCAATATAGAATTCCCACTTTCGAGTTCAATTCTAGATTCGTAGATAATATTCAATTGGTGATCAAGCAATTAAATAATTAAGTGCAAGATTGAATAAATAAACTAATATGATAAATCAAGAAGTCAAAATCAATATCCGAATAACAATATTCATGAAAGAACCACAACCCTAGAACGTGAAGTTTAGCTCCACATAGACATGGTAGCCAAACAACAAATCATATAAAGAAACATAAAAATTACTAAGTTTGGTGGGAGAAAGATGAAACTTGATGAATTCCGGCCTCCACAGCTTTGTCGTGGCTTTTTCCCTCTTCCCAATCTGTTAGATGACCTAAAAGAGGCGTTTTTGGCTTATATATTGCGTACCAAAGTCGTGGGCCAAAGTTCTCCTATTTCTAATCCAAATCAGCTTCAGGGATTGATGCTAGGGTGGATGCGTCGCATCCACCTCGTCCTCCACTTCTCAGCTTCGGATGCTACGGTGGATGCTTCGCATCCACCTCGTCCTCCACTTCTCAGCTTCGGATGCTACGGTGGACGCTATGGGCCGACTTCACTGCTAAGGGTGCACGAAAGATGTAGTTTTTCTAGGTTGGATGCGACGCATCCAACCCTTCTTCCTCTGGCTAGACCACCTTTTCTTCATATTTTGCACTCCAAACACCTTAAATCGTCACACATAACTTAATTAGTCATAAAACCAATAATTAAACCATGTTGGGCGTTTTAAAGATTAAATAACATCAAGAAGCGGTTAAAACATGGGTAAAGTAACATCAACACATATCGAAATATGCCAAACATCACCCTCAGCCCCACTCAGTCAATAACCTCTCCAGCCTCTCGGGCTCACCAGAATCATGATAATCAGTCCACAATGATGATATGATATAACATGTAAAGATAACAGAGACTGAGACATAATATGCAAGTAATAAGTGTGATTGAGTACAATTGACAGATTAAGCAATTAGTTCTATAGCAAAGAACAACCATTGTGGGTCCCAATAGTACCATCATATAGCCTAAGCAGGGTGTCTAACATGATTGATAGCTCAATAGATCTAGCACATGGTGAAAATACGGGTAACAACAAGATTTGAAAACTATTCAGTTCCATGGAATCGACCAAGTCACAATTCTTACGGTACACTCCTATCGTGCAAATCTCTACTCCAACACGACCTTGCCTCACAAATCGGCATCCAAATGCCTCGAATCTAGCCATAAACAGTTCGATAGAATCAACACGACCTAAAGGAATCAATTCCATAAGAAAATACTAAATTATTAATCAAAAATAAAAAATCAACTCAAAAGACGGCCCCCGAGCCCACGTCTCAGAATCCAATAAAAGACACAAAATTCGGAAGCCCATTCAACCACGAGTCTAATCATACCAAATTTACCAAAATCCGACATCAAATCGCTACTCAAATCCCCAAATTAAACTCTCCAAATCTCTAGCCTCAAACCCCTATATTACACCTTAAAACCACACAATCTAGGCGGGAAAATCATTGAGGAAACAAAATTATTGAGAAAATTAAACCACAAGTGACGTACCTCAAGAAATCCCCCAAAACGCCTCTCAAAAATCGCCAAATCTCGAGCTTGAAATGTTGAAAATGGTGAAAATCTCGAAACCCTCATTTTTAATAATCTGCCCAGGCCTTCTCGCTTCTGCGGACCAAAAATCCAGTCCTGCAGTATCGCTTTTGCGGTCAGCCATCCGCATCTGTGGAAACCACTTAATCCCGACCAACCGCTTCTGCGGTCGCAAATCCCTCTCCTGCGGGTGCGCTTCTGCGTAAATCCATCCGCATATGCGGACCAGCGATTCCAAGCTCCCCTCCGCACCTACGGATATGATTCTGCATTTGTGCTCCACAGCGCCCAATCCAAACTCCACTTCTGCACTTCCCAACTCGCACCTGCGATCAAAGCTCCGCAGGTGCTGTTACACCAGTAAACTCCCAACTTCAGCAATCATCCAAACTCCAAATTTGATCTGTTAACCATCTGAACTCCACCCGTGGCCCCGGGTACCTCAACCAATTATACCAACAAGTCCTAAAATATGATACAAACTTATTCGAGCTCTCAAACCACATCGAACAACATCAATAACATGAATCGCACCGCAATTCAAGCCTATATAAAACTAAGAAATTCCAACTTCTACAAATGATGCTGAAACCTATCAAATCACGTCCGCTTGACCTAAAATTTTGCACACAAGTTATTAAAGACACCACGGACCTACTCCAACTATCGGAACCCCAATCCGAGCCTGGTATCCACAAAGTCCACTCTCAGTCAAATTTCTAAATTTCCAACTTTTGCCATTTCAAGCCTAATTCCACTACGAACCTCCAAATCACAATCCGGACACGCTCCCAAGTCCAAAATCACCTAATGGAGCTAACAAAATCATAAAAACTCCATTCCAGAGTCGTCTACACATAAGTCCATATTTAGTCAACCTTTTCAACTTAAGCTTTCGACCTTGAGACTAAGTGTCTCAATTCATTCTGAAACCTTTTCGGACCTGAACCAACTACCTCGGCAAGTCATATAACAACTGTGAAGCACAAAATGAGTAGTAAATAAGAGAACGGGGCTACAACTCTCAAAATGACCGGTCGGTTTGTTACATCTCTTCTATGCTACGAGGGGTTGTGATTTGTTGGTTATATGCACAACCGATGTAGTTCAGTTTGGGCCTTGTAGTGGAATTCGAGCGAAATAGTTATTGAGGTGTTGAATGGTTGATTGCGCCTAGGTTATGGTCTTTTCGGGTTGTGGTATATTGTGTTATTCGCTTCTCCATGGTTATGGTCATGCACTTTGTGTACTTATTATCGTATTGTGTATGGTTGTTGATTTTGAGAATTATGGCTTGAGGTATTTCATATGGACGGGTGTTTAAATTGGGTCATACATTGCAATGACGTTATGCTAGGATATGATCCTTTGTGCTTATTTCGTGTGTTATGTTTCCCCTTGTGTGGTGGATTGATAGCATTGCGCTTCGTGGTGGTATATGTTGAGATGGTGGGATGGTTTCTTCATTTCCATTCTCTTTCCATCATTGGGTATATTTGAGTTATTATTTATTGGTACACGAATTGCATGGTATGTGGCTCTAAGTAGGATTTGTGAGATAGGTCATTCAAGTAGCTTGTACTGGATGAGGTGATGTTATTGTGCCTGAAATGAGTACCATCAAATTTGATTAAGGTATGTTTGCAAGAATTGTGTCACTAGTCGGCTTAGATTTTGGCTATGATTCTTATCGGGCAAGAGAGCTCCACGACTTGTTAATCTTATGGGTGGTTATGAGTTTCTATAGTTTCTTTCATCATTGACAGTGTACGAAGGTTCAGAACAAGATTTTAGTTGATATAAGGTTTGTTGCCGGTGTCGGATTGGTTATCGAGCAGCTATTGCAGTCGGAAGTTATTGCTATGAGTAATTGAGTTATGTGGTATATCATGTGATTATGTCTTGAGATATGGTTATGGATTGATACAGCTTGTTCAGAGTTATATGGTGCATAGATGCAAGAATCGGGTCATATAATGAGTTCCGGATGTTGGGGATTTTGGTTTTAAGGTTTATGGACTAAGGTTGAAGTAAGGATCCTTTATTAGGTGGTGTTGTCGGGTTTATATGGATTGGGGTGATGTGGGATCACCCGTGGTTATGTGTATGATGAGGGTATATGGAAATTTGATGGCTTTGGAATGACTCTTGGCACATTTGAGGACGAACGTGTATTTAAGCGGGGAAGAATGTAACGACACGATCGGCCGTTTTGAGCTTTAGTGTTCCATTAGGTGGTTTGAGACTTTTAATAGCTTCATATTATGTATTATGACTTGTGTGTATGGTTGGTTTCAGTTTTCGAGCGGTTCGGGATTGATTTGGAAGAATGATCCTCGTTTTAGAAGCTTTAAGTTGGAAGAGTTAACCAAGGTTTGACTTTTGGGTAAACAGACTCTAAATAGGGTTTTAATTATTCCAATAAGTTTGTATGATGATTTTGGACATGTCCACAAAGTTTGGTTAGATTCCGATGAGTTTTGGATAAGTTTGGATTGTATGGTGATTGTTTTCGGTTTCGACGTCGATTTGAGCATAAAGGTTATTGAGTAAACAGCCTTTGATTCGTGTTTCTACTAAACCATAATATCTGTATCATTATTTTGGAACCATAGCAACTGAAATCATCAAGTTTAGACATCGTACCAGAAATTTATGGTCATTTTACTAAGAATTAAGTTGCCAGATTTTTCAAATTGATTACGACATTGCCACTAAATTCGTATTTAAAACTTTGCACTATTTTCAAATATTGCAACAAACATATATCCATTATTATAAGGTCAAATGGAGTGATTCAAAAGCCTACCTTGACTGGAAGTTTACGAGAAATCCATTGGGGGCATCAAAATTGAGTTTCAGGATCGTTTGGCACAATAAACGAGACATAACAACTGGGCATTTTTGGCTATTAATGTTGTTGGAGTTTTTCAGATCTTGAAAGTTTGGGATTGGGAGAATTCAAGGATGTTCTTCAAGTTTCTTCCATGGGATAAGGTCTAAACCATAACTTAAGTATTTTCTTTTGATTCATTCCCTTGGTTTAAGCTTTAATCCATGATTTTATTTGAAAATCCATTTAATTCCTTAAATCAAGACCTACGGTTATGTCCTATATTTTAAAAATTGAAAATGAGTTAGAGGCGTTTATCTCGATTCCTTTTGGGGTTTGTTCTCCTATATTAGAAGAAATACATACTTGAATTTGGCGAGTTTTGGAGGAGTATTTCGGGAGTTATGGGACCCAACTAGTGTGGGTTGGACTCTTGGGTTATGAACACCCAAGAGCGATGTTTTGGCGAATTGGTTAAGCTATCGGACTCCGATTGAGTCATTTTTTGTTCGTGTGAGCTTGTATTGGTTTGGGCTTTGCTCGAGTAAGCTTGGATTCAGAATCCAAGACGGGCCCAGCGTTGACGTTTTGGTTGACTTTGGGCTTTTGATTAAAGATTCGACCTTTATCGATTAGGTTTATTTTCTTTGGCATTATTTGATGTTCTTGAGTTGATTTTGTCTAGTTTCGAGCAATTAAGAGGTCGGTACGTGCGGGATGGCATTTCTAAAGTATTATTTGGTTTACTCGGTATTAGATTCGGCTTGTTCGAGGTAAGTAATACTTCTAAACTTGGTGCTGAGGGTATAAATCCATGAACATACGAGTTATGTGTTTGGTGTTGAGGTGACACACATGCTATGTGACGGGCGTGTGGGCGTGCACCGTGTGAATTATGACTCATTTGATTTTTTAATACTATGTAGTTATCTAATCTTGTTTCTATCCATGAAATTTCTACGTGTTGTAGTAATTGAGCTGTGAATCATATTAGAAATCATATAAATGCTTACTCTGTTGGGACCTACTGAGGTCATATATGTTGTTGAGTTATTTGCTTAAATTGCAGTTACATACTCAGTCATATTCATTCATTCGCATATCATATCTTAGTCTCTGTTATCCTTCGTTGTCACATCATATTATCATTTTTTGGGCTGATTGGCATGAGATTTGTGAGCCCGAGAGGCTGGAGAGATTAATGACTGAATTGGGGCCTAAGAGCCGTGTTGTGAGAGATATTGTGGATCAGGTTACATGCCGCAGCAGGCCATATTGGCTTTATATATATTATTATTTTATAGATCGGGCTACACGCCGCAATAAGTTTTATTGATTCATGATGGGATTGGGTTGCACGCCGCAGCAGGCCATGTTTGCTTATATTAGTGCTTGGGCAGGATCCGCCCCTCCGTAATCTGACATACTAGCAGTGAGCACAGGTATCGTACATAGCTGAGTGACTGAGTATATTGAGTGATTGAGCGTGATGAGTGGGAGTGCGAGACAGTGAGATTGAGTACTACTAGATTATGTGTACATGAGTTCATCACTGTGATGCATTGTATTTGACATGCATACTTGACATGCAGGCATAGAGATGCATTTCCTCATGCTACACGGTTTTGTGACATTCATGTTTTCACATGCACATTAACATGTAGGCATAGAGATGTAATTTCCATATGCTATATGAGAATGAAATATCTAATCTGTTGTTGAAAGTTTTTGGGAAAAATCATATTTTTTTTGATTTACTCATATTTTGGTAATTTCGGTGAAAGATTTGGGTTTTAGTATTATACCTGAAAAGCATGCATATTTTTCCGTAACTGTGAACGAGCTGAGCATCATTTCTTTGAGTTATTACTTGTGTTGCTTTTATTATATTGTTATGAGTTGTTCTTGGCTATTGGTGTTGGACTCTAACCGTTGTCCAAGCTTGTCATTGCTTTCAACCTAAGGTTAGGTTTGTTACTTATTGAGTACATGGGGTCAGTTGTACTCATACTACACTTCTGTCCTTACGTGTAGATTTTGGAGCTAATGTTGCTGCGAGTGGAAGGAGCTGGCATTTAAGATGTACCTGTGTTCCGCTTATAGCAGCCTCTTGTTCTTAGTAGCTTTAGATTTATAAATCTATATATGTACATTTCGAACAGATGATGTATTTATTTCATACCAGCTTTGTAAACTCTAAGTCTTAGAAGCTCATGATTTGTACTACTAGTCCTTGGAGAATTGTATAAAATCCAGTTATTTTATTTTTGACTCTCATCATTATCATTATATTGTGGTTTATTGTTAATTGTCTTACCTAGCGGGTTGGGTTAGGTGCCATCACGACTAGTTGAATTTTGGGTCGTGACACCAGAGTTGGCCCAGATCGTCTTCAGCTACTAAGATTCGGAGTTTTCTTAGCTTGGCCAGATATTATCGCCATTTTGTGGAGGGTTTTTCGTCTATTGCTGCACCTTTGACTAGATTGACCCAGAAGGGTGCCCCATTCAGGTAGTCTAATGAGTGCAAGGAGAGCTTTCAAAAGCTCAAGACTGCCTTGACCATAACTCCAGTTCTAGATTTACCTTCAGCATTGGGTTCATATATGGTGTATTGTAATTCTTCTTGGATTGGTATTGGGTGTGTCTTGATGCAGGAGGGTAGGGTGATTGCTTATGCTTCACGCCAATTGAAGTCCCGTGAGAAGAACTACCCCGTTCATGATTTGGAGTTGGCAGTCATTGTTCATGAATTGAAGATTTGGAGGAATTATCTCTACGACATGTCTTGTGAGGTATTTACAGATCATCGGAGTCTACAACACTTGTTCAAGCAAAAAGATCTAAATATAAGGCAGCGGAGATGGCTGGAATTGCTAAAAGACTATGATATCACCATTCTGTATCATCCTGGGAAGGCCAACGTAGTGGCCGATGCCTCGAGTAGAAAGGCGGTAAGTATAGGTGGCCTTGCATATATTCCAGTTGGTCAGAGACCACTAGCATCAGATGTTCAGTCCTTGGCCAATCAGCTCTTAAGGTTAGATGTCTCAGAGCCTAGTCGGATTCTAGCTTACGTGGTTTCTCTGTCTTTTTTATATGAGCGCATCAGAGAACGTCAGTATAACGACCCCTATTTGCTTGTGCTTAAGGACATGATACAACATAGTGATGCCGAGGAGGTTTCTATTGGAGATGATGGATGTGGCGGATTGGTCAGATTTTTGTGCCCAATGTGGATGGGTTACATGAGTTGATTCTTGATGAGGCCTACAGTTCGCGGTATTCCATTCATCCGGGTGCCGCCAAGATGTATCAGGACTTGAAGCAACACTACTGGTGGAGGAGGATGAAAAATGATATAGTGGAGTATATGGTTCGGTACTTGAAGTGTCAGCAGGTGAAGTACGATCATCAGAGGTCGGGCGGTTTGCTTCAGAGACTTGAGATTCTTGAGTGGAAATGAGAGCGTGTTACCATAGACTTCATTGTTGGGCTCCCACGGTCATTCCAGTTATGATTACCTATTCTTCAGAGCGGGTGGCTGAGATCCATATCCGCGAGATTGTTCATCTTCACGGTGTGCTAGTATCCATTATTTCTTATCGGGGCACGCAGTTCACATCGCAGTTTTGGAGAGCAGTGCAGCGAGAGTTGGGCACACGGGTTGAGTTGTGCACAACATTCCACCCCCAGATGGACGGACAATCCGAGCGCGCCATTCAGATATTGGAGGATATGATATGCACTTGTGTTACGGATTTCGGGGGTTCTTGGGATTAGTTTCTACTGCTTGCAGAGTTTGCCTACAACAACAGCTACCAATCGAGTATTTAGATGGGTCCTTATGAGGCCTTATATGGGAGGCGGTGTCGGTCTCCAGTTGGTTGGTTTGAGTCGGATTAGGCTAGGTTTTGGGTACTGATTTGGTTCAGGATGTCTTGGAGAAAGTCAAGTTGATTTAGGATCAGCTTCATACAGCACAGTCTAGATAGAAGAGTTACACTAATCGGAAGATTCATGATGCTTCTTATATGGTGGGAGAGAAGGTATTGTTCAGAGTATCGCCCATGAAGGGTGTGATGAGGTTTGGGAAGAAAGAAAAGTTGAGCCCTCGGTATATTGGCCCTTTTGAGGTACTTGAGAGGATTGGAGAGGTGGCCTACAAGCTTGCATTGCCACCTAGTCTATCGGGTGACCCAGTTCATGTTTCCATGCTTCGAAAGTATTTCGTTGACCCGACTCATGTTTTGGACTTCAGTACGGTTCAGTTAGATGGAGATTTGACTTATGATGTGGAGCTGGTGGCCATTTTGGATCGGCAAGTTCGAAAGTTGAGATCAAAGAATATAGCTTCAGTGAAAGTTCAGTGGAGAGGCCATCCAGTCGAGGAGGCTGCTTGGGAGACCGAACGGCAGATGTGGAGTAGTTATCCATACCTATTTAAGACTCCAGGTATGACTCTAGACCCATTCAAGGACGAACGTTTGTTTAAGAGGAGGAGAATGCAATGACCCGGCCGGCCGTTTTGAGTATTATAGCCCCGTTCCACTATTTATTTCTTATTCTATGTCCATTTGTGATTATGTGACTTGCCGGGGTGGTTGGTTTGGCTCCGGGGATGTTTCGGAATGAATTGGGACACTTAGTCCCAAGGTTGGAAGCTTAAGTTAAAAGAGTTGACCGGATGTTGACTCATGTATAAACGGCTCCGGAATTGAGTTTTGTTGAATCCAATACCTTCGTGTGGTTATTTTGGACTTAGGAGTATGTCCCTATGTTGATTTGGAAGTGGTACATAACTACAATAGCAGTTCCTTGGCTTTAGCCCCATATGGAACTTATTGGCGCATGCTAAGGCGGATATGCACTACGGAAATGTTCACAAACAAAAGAATCAATGAAACAGTGCATCTCAGGAGAAAATGCATTGATTATATGCTACAATGGATTGATAAGGAAGCAAACTCTTTGGAAAATGGAAAGGGGGTTGAGGTATCACGTTTCGTCTATCTTGCATCATTTAACATGATAGGGAACCTGATGTTATCTCATGATTTAGTAGATCCAGAGTCTAAAACGGCCTCAGATTTCTTCACAACGTTGAAAAAAGTAATCGAGTGGAGTGGCCGTCCAAATATTTCAGACATATATCCATGTCTTAAATGGCTTGATTTACAAGGTTTAAGACAAAAGTCAGAGCATGACATGGGAAAGGCAGTTGAAGTTGCTTCCGCATTTGTCAAGGAACGTATGAAAGAGCAAAAGGAAGGAAGAGAAAAAAAGAATGACTTCGTGGAAGTGTTGCTTGAATTTGAAGGTAATGGAAAAGATGAACCAGCGAAGTTATCAGAACATCAGATTAACATATTCATACTGGTAAGTGTTTGAAAACTGACAGCCTCTTCCTCTTTTCCATTTCAACATATTTGCTGATAAAATATGGCATGTGTTTGCTACAAAGAAAAAGAAAAAAGGAATAAACGAACTTTGAAAAATTGTGACACCGCTTGTGGAAAATCATGTGTATGCCACTGGTAGCAAATAAGTTATCTGGCTTTTCTATAGCGAGTTTACTTCCAAGTGGCTGAAATTCAAGTCGGGGTGGTGCTAGATGGATATACTGTGAGGTTTTTAATTAAGTTAAGTTTTATTGGACAAAATTGGGTAAGAGAGAATTTTGGATTCATAGGAAGAAAAGAAGAAATAAATTTTGCACAAGCTTTGTCATTTCTTGCTTCATTTTTTCAAATCTTGATTAGGAAAAGAAATAGAGATATCATACTGGACAATAAATTCCAAGAGATGAACAAGGTCAAAGAATTTTAATAATTAGTGGATGTTGTGAATTATTAAGCATATAAGATTTCTATCCCCTTCTTCTACTGCTTGCTCTGAGATATTGATTTATTTTTTTATAAACTCCCACTAACCATATGATTATTTCAGGAAATGTTTATTGGTGAGTCAGAGACAACTAGTAGCAGTTCAGAATGGGCATTAACTGAGCTCCTACACAATCCTGAAGTAATGACCAAAGTGAAGGCAGAGCTCTCAGAAGTCGTAGGAAACCGGAAGTTAGAGGAGAGTGACATTGATAAGTTGCATTACATGCAAGCTGTTATCAAGGGAACACTGCGTTTGCATCCCCCAATTCCTTTCTTACTACCAAGAAGAGCAGTTCAAGACACGCGTTTCATGGGATATGACATACCAGAAGACACTCAAGTCTTTGTCAATGTCTGGGCAATTGGAAGAGACCCAGAATTCTGGGAAGACCCTTTGGCATTTCGGCCTGAGAGGTTTCTCTGTTCGAAAATTGATTTCAAAGGGCAATGTTATGAGTTTATACCATTTGGTGCTGGCAGAAAGATGTGCGTAGGCCTTCCCTTAGCTAATCGCATATTGCACCTTGCTTTGGGCTCATTGCTCCAAGAATTTGACTGGGAGCTCCCTGAAAATATTACTCCTAATTCAATGGATATGACTGAGAAGATAGGAATAACGGTGAGAAAAGTCCAACCTCTGAAAGCTGTACCAATAAAAAGAAGAACATCTTATTCACATAAATTACAGTAAGGTTGAGATTAAGGCAAACCAGAATGAACGCAAGGTATAGCATTTGCTATTAAGGGTTGGGTATACAGATTCAAAGCCTTCTTTGGGTCTGGTATATGTTTACTTTGCGATATTGAACTGGCTTCATTTGAGTATGTCTTTACTTTGTGACATTGAACTGGTAAGATAACTTTGTGATATTGAACTTGCTTCGTTTGAGCAACAACTATCTGATGCTAAATCTGATATTTTGTTTTTTTATGGGAACATGATTTAAATTAGAATATCATGGGGAAGCTTGGTGTTTAGGGGCAAAGTTGTGAAATATTGAACACAGCTTTTGGGTCTTCGAAGTACTGAGATGCTCACATGCTTAACTATCAACAAGCTTGTGCATTACCGTTTACTAGTACCTTATGTATTTTCTCTTGAAAGAATTGCTGACTGCTGGAAGCACGATACTCCACACTAACCAGAAGCTAATAACGTTTACAGACAAGACATCCCAGCTCATCAAGTTATGTGATATAGCAGTGTAGATGCATCCAATTTATCAGTTTTGCATTTTGGCTCCAACAATTTGCATTTATTTCACTGGAAATAGTGAGCCACTAAAGAGTTTCTGGCTTACTTCTTTCTCTTTTCGGCACAGGAATTGACCTATTAATTGCAACTAATCGTTTGCAAGAATTCCAGCAAGCAACTTTCAAGTGTAAAGAGTAATGAGTTTTTGGAGAAAGCTAGAGTTATTCTTTATTGATCGGGATCACTTTAGTTATCATAATTCTCGTCCAAACAACCACGATAATTTACTAGACGTATTCCCCCAACGACGCTAGCTGGCACAATTTTACCACTCACTATAACCACGTCAAGGTTTTATTATTCCTAAACTCACATTTAAACCCGCCATATTGATTTCTCACATACTGTAGGAGTGATGTCATTCCGCAACTACCTAAATATGCACTCTTTTCCAAATAATACATAATAAATAGACACAACTAATTGATGACCGCTTAATTAACAAAAGTAAATACGTCGTTGAACAAGTAGAGAAATTCAAAGGCTCAACTATATAAAAACGTAACAAAAATTCATCCTCCAAAAGGCTCAATCAAAATTTGGATAAGAAGTTTAGCTATGCATGCTAGTAGATGTAAAATAACAATACTAGAATTCATAACCAACAATGAGAACAGGAAGAAAAGGGTAAAAGAACTCGTACAAGAATTCTCTGCATTGCTTCGTGTGTGTTCTTAGCCTCCAAAAGTATTGCGTACCCCTCAAAAACTGTTTGAAAATGTATTTACATGGTGTAGGGTTGGCTCGTGATCTCCTTTGCCAAACCAAATTCAGAACAGCCTTTCCAAGCTTGCTTGTGCGCTCTCTCGCTTCGCGCGAGGGTGCACGAGCTCCTTAGCTTCTCATTTTTTTTTCTTTGCTTCGTGCACTCGCCGTGCTTTCTTCCTTCACTTTACTATTTTTTCGCACAATAGTTCCTCCCTTAGCTCGTTCACTTTTATGTTGTGCACGAACTTGCACAAGCTATCAACTTCTTTCTTTCTTTACATCATTTCTCTCAATTTCTTGTTGACTTCACTTCTTTTGCTCAACGATTCATCCATCTTACTCTTAGAGAAAACATGTAGTGAGCATAATTCAATATAAAAACTCATGTAACCTGCCACAATCACACAAGTTATAAGATGAAAATACACCCCAAAAATATATAAGTTTTATTATTTATCTGTACTACACAATTAAACTCTTGCTCGTTAACTTTTAAAATCAAGCCCATTGGCAAGAAACACATTTTATTAAAAACTACTCAAGCATCACACCAATGACAAGAGTTCATACTAACACTTAGAACCCAACATAAGAACTATTGACATTTTTCTTCAATATTAGACCAATACCAAGACTATTTAAAATATTTGTGTAGCTTCTTCTAACATCCTAACCTCAAAAGATGGCTCCAATACATTCCTCTCTATGACTCGCTTCTAATGCCAACCCAAGCAATAAAGACTTTACTAATTCTTGCAAATCATGTGCTCTCGCTGTTGATACTCAATTTTGCCCTCATGATTTCTATTTAGCCTTTGTGGGTTGATATATTCTAAAATATATTTTTATATATTTTTAAAGTGTTATTTATAGGATATTTCCCTGCATTATTACTCCATGACATGTTTTAAGTATCAATTTATTATCGTCATGGCATTTTTCTAAATTATCATTATGGATGTTTTGTGCAAGTATTTTTATTTTATATTACAAGCATTTTTAGTTGACTCTAGCATTTATATTTGATAAATAGTTTATTCATTATTTTTTCTAAAATTATTTATCAGTGACCAGTTAGCCAAACGTGGCATTTATATTTTTATATTATGTTAGGCATATTTTATGACATTTTATATCATTTCATATAATTGTATTTGCATTTTTATATCATTTATATATTATTTGCAGTAATAGCCTATATTTTTACAATAATCATATTTATTATGCTATTTAGGTCAAAGTAGAATTTTCATATATTTTACAAGTATAATCTACTATTTTAAAATGTTTAATTTCATAAATAGTATTTTTATACATTTATTAGTTATTTATATTGTAGATTTTAAATTAATTTTGTAGATTTTAAAAAAATAAATCAGCCAAAATTAGGCTAAAATCGGACCAAAAAGGCTCAAAGCACCTGGCCCAACATTGTTGAGCCCAACCAGATGACCCAACCCACTAAACCTATCCAAACCTGGTCTATACCCGATACACCCGACCCAACGCCTTTTTTAATCTCAGTCGTTGATCTTTTGAGATCAACGACTTACAACATTTCCCCCTCTTTTATCTCACCAGACCCCAAACCCTAATCTTATTCACCCGCTCATAGCCGCCCTCACATACTCCTATCTCTCTCAAAGACTAAACCCTAGCCGACTCTGATGATTTTCCCCTCGCCCATTTCCTTATACGCGTTCATACGCGGTCTCACTTGCCTTATTTCCTCTTACTCATTCAGTTATGGTAACTTCGTTACCAATCCCTCTATGGCAAGTGTGATTCTCCTAAATCGGGTAGATATAGTCTCCTTACGATCTTGGCTTTATACATCCGGGAAGAGAGAATATCTTCCTCTTCTTGCATATCTCCGTTGATTTCTTCGTGATTAGGACTTGTGTGCGATTTTCCCTAGATCTGATTCCGACTAGGTTTGCATGGTCTTGATTCTTTTTTTATTTGTTCGTCTGATGATGGTACTGTATAAACCCTTCCTTATCCTCTTAGAGGCGGACTTAGGTCACTCGTATTCTCACACTCATACTCGCACTTATTGTTCTATATTCTGTGGTTATACTATTGTTCGATTAATTTGTGGTCGGCTAAAATCCAAGTCCACCAGGTACTGATTCTTTAGACCTTTCCTAGCATAATCACTGTTCGGGATCCCAAGAGGTCCTCGTGAACTCTGACTTGCCGGAATTCAAGGTTCTGGAGATACTATTGGTGCTCTTTTAAATTTTCACTACCCGTTTTTGTTACCATCTTGATTGGTTAGTCTCTTAGCCATTTTATTTTACTCTTGTCTGATTAATTGTGAAATATACTGTGATTGGTATTTCAATTGTGTTCTTGTCTTAATTTTTATAGTCAAAGTATACTCATAGAAAATCTTTGCCACTGTCTCACATCATGAAGTTCAATTGCTGATGTTATTATTAAAATCGTGACTATGCTCAATGTCTATTTATACAATTAGACTTAGCTAGTCGACTTGGATAGGAATATTGTTCGAATTTGGTGTTTAGCTTGTCACTTTTGGTGACTGTCCTGCTATAGTTTGCTAGTTTTGCTACTAAGGAATGATTCAAATTGGTTAGAATCGATTGAGTGTGGATTGCATATATGGATTATAGATGCATCTTACTTGCTATGTAATAAGAAACTCCACATGTGTTCTTTCACTCTTGGGGAATGTGACCGGCGCTCAACCGATATATCTCATTCATGCAAGCCTACTCGATGCCTTCTACCCGATCAAGTGAAGATGAATATCATGAATTAGAAAATAAGAGGATGACATATACAACACCAATTTTTTTACCATTAGTTACTTCATTATAAATTCCCAAAATACATTACACATTCGTAGTTTTAGAAGTGGAAGCATGTGTTACAAGTACAACATTGCAAGTTTGACTTACCCAAAACAAAATACAACCTACAATATGTCTACAGTGCCTCTAATTGATACAAAGACGTAATATGATGGTGCTGGCAACAAGGCCCCAGCTATACCTCAAAACACTATACATAAGGAACAAAAGACGCAAGACCCCGATATGAAGTGGGGCTCACCAAGTCAGCTGAGAAGAGGGTCTACCGTTATCACTGATCGATGCTGCATGTTGTGGAATTACCTGCATCCATTAAATATGTAGTGCCACCGGCAAAAGGGACGTTAGTACATATGAAATAGTACTGGTATGTAAGACTAAACACCCTCTCAATAAATCGAGTAACAGTACAAAGAGAAAGAAACATGGAATCAATGGGAGCCTCAAACAATATTAAAGCATCAATTTAAGATAAAGATAAAAATTTTAAGTAAATATAAATATTTTTAAGTTGGGAGATCTTTAGTACCGATACACCACCGTAATTTTAGCACGGAGTCCGATCTCGGCCCGATCGGCTAAGCCATCTTACCCCAAGACATTCAATCACAACACCACCATGTGCGCGGCATGGCGTCCTATCTCGGACCTATCGACTATCTCACCACAATGCAGTGTGGGTCGACATCACCTTCCGCTATCAATCATCTCATCCCAATTAAGAAAAATAATCTCAACACAGCAATCTCATCCGAATAATCTCAACACATCAATACGAGGATTTACCCCTCAATCACTTCTATACTAGCACGTGTAATTTTGGGGTTAGGTTATTTTAACCTACCCTTGCTCGGTGACTACTGATACTCCCAAAATATTTATTCATTTCATAATCTTTCACGCATCCTTTCATTTCATTGGCATCGTTGGCTACAAGTGAAATTTTTATTCTTAGCAAGATGGCCACATTTTATACCACATACTAACTTCTTTCACTTTCAAGCATTTATCAACAATAAGAACATTTGAAATCAAGACTTTAAGTATGTACAAGGGCAATAGGATTCTTAAGCACATAGAGTTTTGCTTCCAAAATTAGGCCTAATAAACTTGCAATTGAAACATGATTCTAAATCATAATATTTTGATACATTGGTCATACTTGAATACATTTTCGAAGGACAACATAATATGATAGGGGCAATTGGAATACATTTTGAGTATATGTCTTTTGACACCAAGCTTATTTGGAATAATTGAATTTATTAGGAATGACTCAGAACATGAGAAATAAGAACTTGGGCCAATCACACTTGAAACTTACGAGAACACCATGGAATTTGACTCTACAAGAGAAGTTTAGCCAACATACCTCACTTGAGCTTTTCTTAGATTACTACAACGTTCCAAAACTTCTAGCGACTCCAATCAACTAGAGATATGACAAAGATGAACCTTAATTAGTAAGAGATTCACGGGTTCATCTCATTTAGGTATTTTATCAAGCACTACGTGTGCAATTCGACTACAAGGTTTCTATGGTAGATTTATTTCATCCCATAACCCCTCGTTCACCCATTTTAATTCAACAACCTTTCCACCATCCTTGTTGGTACATGCATGCATAATGAACAACTCCCACACCCAAGAATCATACTTCTCATTACCTACTTTTAGACCAATTTTAAAATTGAAGGCTAGGGACTAGAACATTACCTCTTAGATGAAGATTTTGTGAGTTCCTCCCTTGAATTACAAAAGTTTGAGCAAGAATTTGAAGTATGGAGATGTTAGTTCCCTTCCTTCTCTCTCTATCTTCCTTCCCCTCTTTCTAAAATACCAGATTTTTTGCTCCAAAATGACCCCCTTATGTCTTTTAATAAAATGGGGTCGGGTTATAAAAATAGAAAATGCACTCTCCGAACTCAACTCTGCGGTCGCAGAGTGTACTGCAGAACAGGTATGTGGTCCTCATAAGGGACCGCAAATTCATCCTCCAAAACTGGGCTTGTCGGGTTAGGTCTACGGCGGGTTTGCAGTCCGTAGACCAGTTATGTGGCCGCAAAATGGACCGCAGAATTACCCTTCAAAATTTCTTATGCTGAATCTGCGATGGAAGTGCGGCCCGAGAAATTATTATGCGGTCGCATAATTGACCGCAATTTATTTTATGTGTTGTTCATGCCTCAGTTCTGTGGTATTTATAGTTTCTTGGGACTTGATTCCTCCTTGTTGATGATGAACTCGCCTGTAGACCTTTAGCCGCTTGTTTATGTGAAATTTTTGTCCATTAGGACTTGATTTTCTTGTTTGAATTAATTACAAGCATGATAGGGTGTAGTACACGTTGCCTACTTTACCACTTGTGCTATTTGGTTTGAAATCCCCATCCTCACCTTTTTGTTTGAACGATTAATTGTTAAAATACACATTAGCACGTGCATCTAGAAGGTCTGCCCCTAAGGGTGTATTCCAGTTTAACCTAGCCCTCTAAATTCGTCATGAGTATGGTTTGGGTGAGTTTTGCCTTTGCGATCAGTCGAGTATCACACTCAACATGGCCTTTTCAGTGCGGTTGTGTTATTGGTGCAATCTATGGGCCTCGTCTATTTTCTAGGAAATTTTGAAGGCCTAGATATACTTGGGTTTACACTGTATCTAGTTGTTATATCACTGGGCCAGTGGCCAGTGTTTTCTTTATCTCAATCTGATTGGGCTTGTAATAATAACGCTTGTAAAAATAGTTATAGGGCTATAGGATGTTGTGGGTCGGGTATTTCATCTCTTAGAGAGCATGCCTATAGGAATTTTTTATGTTGAGGGTAGAAAACATGGCTTTAGGTTTTAAATTCCTATGTACTATTTGCCAATAGAGAACATGCCTATAGGTCTTGTATTCTTACATGTTGCCTGTTAAATAGGAGTTATGCCTATAGGATTTATATCTCACATAGAAATCATGAATCTAGGACTTTAACTAACGAGAAAAGGACATTGCTTGCATAATTTGCCTGATATGTAATAATTTGATGATGTCACTTAGCCAACATGCCTATAGGATCTGTTATATGACAAATCGCACAACACTGTTTAGATATCATGCTCATACTTAGAAATCATGCCTATAGGACCTACTATATACTAATTTGCTTGACTATTTGCACCACTGCACTTAGAGATCATGTTCTTAGGGTGTTACACCTAGAAATTGTGCCATATAGGATTATAAACAATGACTTATGCTACCTGATCACCTCATAACTTAAACAATCTAAGACTTAAATCACATAGAGATCCTGCTTATAAGGTCTGATAACGAAGTTTGCTACGATATCCACGTAGAAATTATGTGTATAGACTTAACACTTAATTGGTTCATGCCCCTTCATTGTCATAACTGGCCGCTTATAATTTTAACTTGAAATCATGTTTTAGGTCCAAATCAACTGGTATACCTTCACAATTAGAAAACATGCTCATATGACAATTCGTTGAACCAGTCTTTAATTATGCTGCTTCTTCAAAAATCAGTTCAATTAGCAACAACTTTGCACGTATATGAGTGTATCTGAGGAGGTAAATGTGAGCCTTTTTATACTACTTGTGATTCTTTGAAATCTTACTTGTTTAAATTGTTTAGCGCTCTAACTTTTTAATTTTGAGCAACCCTAGGATAAGTCTAGAGCCACCCTTATAGTGTCTGACACCTTCTGGACAATAGGCATGGGACGATAGGCACATATAGGGGACGATTTAGAATTGAATTAGTGCGCTTTAGGTAAACAACTTAAAGATAGTAATCAGGTAGCTGGAGATGATAGCCTGTTCTCCCTCAATAATATGAGCAAACATTGCACCTAAAATTGTGAAGTATTATTTATGTTGCACGGGGTGATCCTTTAGGCTTAAAAATTTAGGACCCCACTACTGCCTAATTATTCATGTCTGTTATACCTATGGCTATCAGTTGGTACTTAGGATTTATAAAGTAGCTCTAAGATCGAAACTTTTTGTAAGTGCAAGGTTTTGTTAGTCAATGAAATTTCGTCTTTGTATTATCTTTATGATTTTTCTTCTTCAAATCTAGTGGATTATTAGCTATATCCTGCCATATTGCTTCACTTAGAATAATTAATGACATATTTAACCGTTCACTCGCGTAGCTTAATAGTAATAAATTTATATGCTCACTTAGCATAATCTACTTAAAAGATTAATATTTGCCACATATTTTAAAATTCAGTCAGGAACCACATTTGTGGACCTTGAAGAGTGTTTAACACCTTCTTTTCGAGGTAACTTGACCCCTTACCCGATCTTTGATGACGTAGACTAGTTAAATCAGAGTTATACGCAAATAGGTGTCCTAACGCACCTTAAAAGCGTTAGGTGGCGACTCTTCTCTTTTAATACCCATTTAAAATAGTTGTCACATGTCGTAACCCGCTTTTACGAGAAAATGGGGTGCGGCACTCACCAACAACCACAGAGAGTAACTAGTTCGCACACTCAAAAATAAAATCGAGTGTACTTTAAGGACTTGCATATCAAAAGAATTCGCTAACCCTCACAAAGAATCTCACATGCCACCCCAACTTCGTACTATAAGATTGCCCGTAGTGTAAGTCCTTACTAATTTTAAGCTCATAAAGTCTATGATCAAGTAGGACTTTAAGGGTTGTAATATAGGCTAAGGGACAGTTAGGATATGTTTGGGAATTAATGACTCACTCTAAGCACTTTAATACACAACAATTTAGCTTTTAAGCACATACTCTTCATGACGAACTTATCGCTACAAAACCGTACATAATTATCTCATTGTCTTTAAGCACATCTACATAATCATTAGCCCGGATCAATGAAGTTGATGTGTATTTTCTTATTTTTAGTGTTTTTGCATTTTTTTTCCCCGCCCTCCATAAGTTGGTATTTTCGGCCAGTGGCTCTTTCAATACATATGTGTACCTTTTGGCCTTTTTATGGTTCCGCTCAAAGGTTACCCTATCTCTTTCCTTATTCTTCTAGCTACTTAAGTGCTTTCAAAAATAAAGGTTCAATAACATTTGATTAAGAACAAAGGAGATTTGACTTGTAATGTGGATTCCAAAGAAAAGGTTTATAGGCTCAAATGAGCCAACTAAGGATAATTTTATCAGTGATAGGCATGTAGCCCAAAGGTAAATCAAATGATCGCCTATGTTACTTTCTAGACTCAGAAGACTTATTTATTTTGCATCGACTAACACACGGGCAAGTTCTAGACTAGCAAGAGATGGCACAGAGCACAACCAAAGATTTCACCTCACACAATGCATGTAACTCACTCTGGACGACTCAAACCCGATTCTCAAGTTAAGCTAACTAGACCATGTCATCATATTAATTTAACACATAGAAAGTACATAACAAGAGTCGAAAGATGAGCTCAAGCATCAAAAGAAAGTCATATATATTCTCCTGCAGATTGATGGATAGTCCAAGAAAGCTATCCAAATCTTAGAGAAAATGTTGAGAGCATGTGCCATTGACTCTAGAGGTCATTAGGATGCTAATTTATCATTAGAAGATTTTATCTACAATAATAGTTAGTACATAGGGGTGCCATTTAAGGCATTATACGGTTGTTGGTGTCATTCTTTATTTGGTTGGTTTGAGTCGATTGAGGTGAAGCTATTGGATCTAGAGTTGGTACATCAGACCTTAAAGAAGGTCAAGGTGATCAAGGATCGGCTTTGGACAATATAAAGTAGGAAAAAGCCTTATACCGACGTGTAGAGGCGTGACCTTGTGTTCATGCAGGAGATCATATGTTACTCACGTTTTCACCTATGAGAGGTTTGACAAGGTTCAAGAAGAAATGAAAGTATATTCCAAGTTATGTTGGACCGTATGAGATATTAAAGCAGGTTGGTGTGTGATCACGCCCAACTCTAGTCCTAAAAAGGATAAGTGGTCGCTGCAAATATAATCCGGTTTAAAAGTCCGAAGTCGAATCCCACAGAGAACTAAGGCTTAGCTATAGCTTTTTAATATCACTAAGAAGACAAGTTTGAACAATTTTCTAAATTATAAAGATTGAGATTTATATTTCTAACGAATTAACTAGCAAATACTAGAAAGCAGTAAAATTATCAACTAACGAGACAAATGGTTGGAGTCTAAATTAAGGAGGTCTAGAGTTATGATTTTTCTAATTGTCGGAATCCTTCCAGCTATGTTCCCAACAATTTCGCCGATGTATTCTCTACTGATCGTGAGCACTTAAGGTGCCATAATTCTCTCTCGAGCAACTACAACAATTTACTAGACATATTCTCTCGAACTATGCTAGTTGGCTTCATCGAACCGCTCACTATGATCACGTCAAGGCTTTGTTATTTCTAAACCTACCTTTAACCCCACTGTATTGATTTCTCACATACGTTAGGAGTGACGTTATTCAACAACCACCTAAATATGTATCCTTTCTCAAGCAACACATAATAAATAGGTACAGTCAATCGATGGCCATTCAATCAACTGAAATAAATACGTAGTTGAACAAATAGATAAATTCAAAGGCTAAATTATATTAAAACATAACAAGAATTCATCCTACAAAAGGTTCCATCAAAACCCTAGATAACAAATTAGCTATTCATAATAGTATGCATAACTACAATACTAGAATTCATAACCAATAATAGAAATAGGAAGAAGGAACTGAGAAACTTGTAGAAGAATTCTCCGCCTTGCTCCTAGTATGTTCTTTCCTCCTTAGGTCGAATCCCCAGTCTCCTTAGCCTCCTTAGGTCTAAATTATGTCAACAGTATGTCCAAGGTCCTCAAAATACCGTTTTTCCATGTATTTATACCAAGTAGGGTAGGGCCCAAATAATTATAGCCTCTCCTATGCGAAAAAGGACACTTTTCCAGGTCAGGATGTCCATGGCCGTGGATTCAACCGCGTCTTTGGCCGCGGATTTTGGCCAGTTTCTGCCTCACATCCGCGGCCAGTGCACGGCCGCGCACTTGTCACGCAATGTTCACCCTGTTCTGTTTGGAATTTGGGAAAACGTAAAGCATGAAAGTTGTAGCCCTTTGAATTAGAGTTCCAACCATATATTGTGTAGCTCAAACGGAGTAAGGAGAGATAAGTTATATGCATTTTATTAGACAGTGCGCAATATGCCTACTCGATTCTTCGTTCTTTAACTATCATCCGTTGATCCCCGAACACGATCCCGGCTTAATTACTTGGGCTTTTACTCAGACTTAAAAACTCTAAATTACTTGAATTTATTCCATAACATCTACATAGCTCGAAATCACTCCTACAAGGCATAAAACACACAATTAGTGCAAAACACTAGCGATTAAAGCTCAAACTCAATTAAAGTGCAGTAAATTGGAGTGTTATAAGCGACTAAAATACGTAATTATAGCCTATCATCAACACCCCACACTTAAACCATTCTCGAGCAATCAAACTACACTTTATATAGACACGACCTTTTTAAATAATTCTCCTAACTCATCACACCAAGAATACTTAAAATAGACAAAGCACAAAAGCGTAACATCTTCACCTCAAGATTTGACTTACAAGTATCACGCATTATTCACAACTCACCCACTTACTCTAACATAGAGGTCATTGACATTACCTTTCCTTCATGAATCAAGTGCCCTCACACAACAAAAGAGAGTAGTTCCACTCAATAAAATTTAAGAACACTTAGGAACTCAAGATAGAAAGAATTCACTCACTCTCAGAAATAATATTCATATGCCACAAAAGATGCACCATAGGCTTGCCCGTAGTGTACTACTCTACTAATCGAGCTCATTTAGTGTAGGATCAAGTAGAACTTTATTTGGTTGTAATGTAGGCTGCGGAACGGGTAGGATACATTTAGATATGAGAGTGACTACACCTCCCTAAGCACTATAATACATATACTTTAACATTCAAACTCCATACTTGTGTCAAACCAAACTCCACCTTCACATCAATGTATATTACCCCATACTTATTTTAAGCACAATTACATCAAGAGTCACCACTTATCAAGAAATATATTTTTTTTCACAGCAATACAACTATTTTTTCCTTTTCTTTCTTTTTCAATTCAAGTGGCTCTTACTTTTTTTCAAAACAGTACACCTTTCTCCTTATTTCATTAGTTCCACTCAAAAGCCAAACCAACCACCCCACACTTTAACCTTTATAAATTCATAGCAATTCAAATGCTTACGAGAGGTAAATGGGTTCAAACAGATGGTCAATTCAAACACAGGGTAAGGCTTGTAATGTGGTTGCCAAAGAAACAAGATTCCAGGCTCAACGGGATTAACTACGATACATAACAATTAGGCGGGTGAACTATACATATCTAGCTCAACAAAAAAATGCCTATATCGCTTCCAAGACTAAACAAAACTACTATTTCGCTTTGCAAACACAAGGGGCAAGTTCTAGGGATCAAATGAAATGCACAGAATAACACACAAACCTCACACACACATGACACATAACTCACTCAGGATTGGTTTTCTCAAGACACTCTAGTCAAAGTAGTTAAGCAAAGTTAAAATCATACAATTTAAGGTACTTATACAAGAGTCAAAAACTGAACTTAAGTGTCACAACCAAAGTACTCATTATTTTCAAGGCATAACAAAGGCAAGAGATATTGCTTCAATTCAAAACAAAACACAATAGCTCCTATTCCTAAAAAAAATAAAACTAGCTATACCCGGTTCAAACAAAACCCTTGAAAAAGAACCGCGGCACACAGAAAAACCAAGGGGGAATTACTACACTACCTACAAAAAAATCTTTTTGTCTTTTTTCTTTCGACTTAAATCCCTCCAGAAAAATATCTAATAGATCTATCTTCGGGAAAAGTCCAATCTTTTCTATTTTTATAAAAAAAAAATTATTCAATTAAACTAACACAACTAAAATAGCATGGAAAGTAACACAAACAATCTTCTCACCCCAAACTTAAAATTGTGCATTGTCCCTAATGCACACCCATACATACAAGAGGGTAAAAGAAACTCCCTAGAAGGCCAAAGGCCGACGCACTAGCATCTCATGGGGTACTCAGACTTCTCCCAGACATGGTCTTTCGTGCGGGTACCTCACACTTAGTTCCAACTATCTGGTTTGTTGTTGCATTCTTCCAATGGCTTTGCGTTCCATGCTCCTAAAAAATAAAAAATCAACACTACAAAAATAATACTATAATAAAAATAATAAAATAAAATAAAATAAAAATAAAAAAAATAAAGTTGGGTTGCCTCCCAACAAGCGCTTGATTTAACGTCGCGGCACGAGGAAAACTACTTTTTGTTTCCACCTTGAACTTATGAATTGGACCCCAAGTTTTGATTCTGCTGTATGATCATGCTCTTGGGGCAATACAAATTGTTGCGAACCAAAAATTTAATGAATTCTCATCCACTTTTTGGCTCTCCACCGAGGAGTGTCACCTTGCCTAGACGGCCTTGAAATTTTTAAAATATAAAGCTCATCTACCTCTTCCGTGGACTGCTTTTTATAATCGTAAAGATCCATTGCCATTTCACCGTCTGAGCATAATGTAGAGAAGTGTTTGGAATGAGGTCCAACGCGCTCAAATACATGAACTTCAAGATTTTCGACATCCTCAACACCAATCACGCTAGAGTCAACTAAATTTATATCCTCAACTTTCTTGGTTGACTCTAGTATCTCTTCTACAACATCGACATCCTCAAAATCTAGTTAAATTGATTGTTGGTATTCTACTCTGTCCTCCTCCCTTACCACCTCAACTTTTGCATCTAATACAAGCTCGTTTTGGCTATTATCCACAATATCAGCTGGTTGAGCATTAAATGCTTCAACTAATTGACGTACTGGTGCCTCCAGGTTGCGAATAGCACCATCTTGCCTTTTTATGTGAAGTTGTGTCTCATTATTTTGCTCCACAATGCACTTTAGCATATCCTTGATTTCTTTCAGGTCATCATCCCTGGGTTCTTTGTTCCTATTAACTTCACAAGAAAAAGAAGAACCATCATAGTAAGGGGTTGGGAGAAGATAAGAAGTATAAGCACAACCATGAAAGTGACCATCTTGACCACCACACATATCACACACATTCCACACATAAGATTGAGTTGGTGCACATAACTCGCTCTCGAAAACATTTTGATAATTTTGCAATTGGTGGCTTCCTCTATAATATGCATAAGGAGGATCAAAAGTAGAATTACCAACATCAAAACTCTCATAATTCCAAGATGCCATATCTCTCAAGTCAAAAATAAAAATTTAAAAAATAATCAGATACAAGAAAACAAAAATAAAAGTTCAAACTTGCAACCTAGAAATATGTACACCTATTGCTACACCGTTAGTTCCCCGGCAACGACGCCAAAATTTGATCACGCACAACTCTAATCCTAAAAAGGATAACCGGTCGCTGCAAATATAATCCGGTCTAAAAGTCCGGAGTCGAATCCAACAGAGAACTAAGGCTTAGTTATAGCTTTTTAATATCACAAAGAAGACAAGTTTGAACAATTTTCTAAATTATAAAGATTGATATTTATATTTCTAACAAATTAACTAGCAAATACTAGAAAGTGGTAAAATTATCAACTAACAAGATAAAGGGTTGGAGACTAAATTAAGGAGGTCTAGAGTTATAATTTTCCTAATTGTCGGAATCCTTCCAGCTATGTTCCCAACAATTTCGCCGATGTATTCTCTACTGATCGTGAGCACTTTAGGTACCGTAATTCTCTCTCGAGCAACTACAACAATTTACTAGACATATTCTCGCAAACTACGCTAGTTGGCTTCATCGAACCGCTCACTATGATCACGTCAAGGCTTTGTTATTTCTAAACCTACCTTTAAACCCATTGTATTGATTTCTCATATACGTTAGGAGTGACGTTGGTCAACAATCACCTAAATATATATCCTTTCTCAAGCAACACATAATAAATAGGCACAGTCAATCGATGGCCATTCAATCAACTGAAATAAATACGTAGTTGAACAAATAGATAAATTCAAAGGCTAAATTATATTAAAATATAACAAGAATTCATCCTACAAAAGGTTCCATCAAAACCCTAGACAATAAATTAGCTATTCATAATAGTATGCATAACTACAATACTAGAATTCATAACCAATAATAGAAATAGGAAGAAGAAAGTGAGAAACTTGTAGAAACATTCTCCGCCTTGCTCCTAGTGTGTTCTTGACTCCTTAGGTCTAATCCCCAATCTCCTTAGCCTCCTTAGGTCTAAATTATGTCAAAAGTATGTCCAAGGTCCTCAAAATATCATTTTTCCATGTATATATACCAAGTAGGGTAGGGCCCAAACAATTATACCCTCTTCTACGCGAAAAAGGACACTTTTCCAGGTCAGGACATCCGCGGCCACGGATTCAACCGTGGATTTGGCCGCGGATTTTGGCCAGTTTCTGCGTCACATCCGTGGCCAGTGCGCGGGCGTGCACTTGTCGCGCAATTTTCACCCTGTTCTGTTTGGAATTTGGGAAAACGTAAAGCATAAAAGTTATAGCCCTTTGAATTTGCTTTCCAATTATATATTGTGGAGCTCAAATTATGTGCATTTTACTATACAGTGCGCAATATGTCTACTCGATTCTTCGTTCGTTCTTAACTATCATCCGTTGATCCCCGAACACGATCCCGGCTTAATTCCTTGGGCTTTTACTCAGACTTCAAAGCTCCAAATCACTTGAATTCATTCCATAACATCTACATAGCTCGAAATCACTCCTACAAGGCATAAAGCATACAATTAGTGCAAAACACTAGCGATTAAAGATCAAACTCAATTAACATGCAGTAAATTAGAGTGTAATAAGCGACTAAAATACGTAATTATAGCCTATCATCAGTGTGATTGCTTAAATATTTGTTTTACTACCCGAGTTAGCAGTGCATCTAGTTTTCCATATTTGATGCTCGGGAAGTATGTTCGAGATGAAACACATATCATTCCAATTACAATCTAATTGGACAAAGATTTTTCATATGAGAAGCCCTTATAATTATTTTAGATAGGCAAGTTCACAAGTCGAGGTTAAAAGAGCTTCCTTGGGAATTTGTGGAGGAATCATCCATATGAGGACTCGACTTGAGAACTAAGAGGGACATGCAGAGCAGATACTCCACCTATTTGATAGCTCTGGTATAGTTTCTTACTTCATTCATGGAAGAACGAAAATTTAAGTGGAAACTATAACAACCCGACTCTTCATTTTGTATAGTTTTGATTTAAATTGCATTTTGAGGCTTGGTATAAGTTTTTATATATATTTGTATTTGTTGATATGATCGGGTTGAAACTTGAGAGCTCGAGGGTGTTTTAACACATGTTGAACCAAAATGAAAGTTGCAGATGTTTTCTAATAGCTGGTGTGTGGAGACCGCGACCTAGATATCAGTGGCCGTATCACTTAGACCATGTTCACGTAAGCTTAAGCGAGAGTTGACCAAAGTCAAGACTCTTTGTGACCAGGTGTGAAGGATACATTCGCAACTATCTGATCAGGGCTTGGACCGCGATTGTGAGGTACCTTCCGAGATCCCGATAAAGGATAGACTAGGTATGTACCAATGACAAAATTAGATCTATGTTTTTACGATTTTTGGCAAAGAGAAGCTCGTGGGTGACTTCTTCTTGGATTGATTTCATTTCACATCATGATCATTGAGGTAAATAATCCTTCATACCCTTGGATGAATTTATTCAATTTTGGTTGAATTTGAACCATAGAATCATGAGATTCAAGAGCCTAAATTGGGTATTTGAGACCTAGTTTTCTAATCGAGTAAATTAGGGTTTTAACTAGGTAAATGGACTTCAAATGAGAATCTAAATATAGATTTAGACTCATGAGCTAATGGATCAGCTAATATTTATTTTAGGGGTTGGCCGAGGGTTATCTTTGACCTTAACTTAATGAAAATTATGGAATTGATCCATCTTAGCCTAATTGAATGCGTTATTCAATATTTTGAATAGATTGGAATTATTGGAGGTTATTTGAGGGGTGTTTTGGCCATTTTACTCTTGGGGACCTACCGATTTTAAGAGATAAGTGTGAGACTTTAACTTCCTGATTGCTTGTTTTTTCAAAAATATGATCTAAAACTTGCATAAATATTTTTTAAACTACCTAGTATGTTGAGGGGCGAGCGCGTACTTGGGCATTTATGCTATTTTAAGCTACTACTCTATGTTAATCTCTCCTTGTGACTATGACATAATACTGTTGAGATTTAAAATCAGGATTTAAACCTATTTGTTAATAAACTGAGCATGACATCCTAATATTCATTAACATGAATCATGCTAGGGAATATATGATGGAAAACATGTATAAATAGCGGAAGTAAATAGCCAGGATCACTTGCATGTAATATAGATAATACATAATCACAGATTTTAATCGAACATAAAATCGATACTTATCTCTTGAAGTGTGACTGCGATCGCGAAAAGACCTTCAAGCATGAGCAAAAACCATCCACGAGATCATCCTCCAGTTTCATGGTCTTCTGCTGTGTGACCCGTATAATGCCTGGAATTAACGAAACTCGTGTGGGAGTTTCTCATAGGAAAACTGTGTAGTAAAAACCAAAGTCTCCTTATGAAATAAGACCCGTTTATATAGCCACAGGTTTTAGGGTTTAAACCATTTTTCTAAACTTGTTGGGTCTTCCTTTTCCACCAAAAAATAAAATTCCTAATTATTCAGGCACAGCAGGGACCGCAATATTTACTTAACGAAACTTCCTATTATGGACTTAATTCAAAATATTCGAATTAATACTATCATAATAAATTATGAATTATCCCACTAAAAATTCGCAACTGCACTCCTCAGTTCAATTTCGAAATTCTTTCATCAAACCTTATTTAACTCCCTATGTTAAGATTCAGATACTAATCAAATAAATTAAATTACTGGCAATTTAATTCATTGATTATTTTCTTTAGACTTTCGCTTAACTTATTTCATGTGACGGATACAAAATTCACCTGCAGGGTTTACACATAAAAACTTATAAGCTTTCATAAAGGTGTATCATCAATCTCTAGACCGAGACATGGATTTCATCAACTAACTATTACTTCGCCAATGTATATCATCATTGTCCAATTACCAGGCATATTGACCCACAAAAGAATCTCGCCTTTTAATAAATCAAAACAATAAATAATATACACAACTAATAATAATTATATCAAGATTAAGAGTATAAGTACGTTTAATCGCTAGAGAAGTTATTTTATTAAGTCAGTATAAAATACTTATCTCTACTTGGTCCGTTCAATACATACAAAATGTACTAGCACAAGAAGTGAGAATTAAACCATTCTCATAATCAAGATAAATTATATTTAATCTTGTGCTACAATCATTCCTAATGGTTTGTCCAATTTCATCATTAGATTGTGAACATAATCTTTATGCTTATAAGAACTGGTGATTTAATCTTCCGTGTATAAACTAAACTCTACACACTAAACCATCTACTATATAAGTAAATGACACATACAAACATATGATCTATTTAAAACTTTATTAAATTAAATAAACAATTGTTCTATAATAAATACTATAACCAAACCAAATCCATGATTAATAGTATATATCCCAATAATCTCTCACTTAAACTTTTAACCATGATAATGAAGTATTAGAATATACTATATCTAAATGCATGGTTAATAGTATATGCCCTAACAATCTCCCACTTAGACTCATAACCATGCATCTATAACTTTCACAGCTATCCTTTTGCACGATTATTAAAAGTCTCTGCCAATAAGCTTTTGCTAAAAGGAACTTGCCAAGTTATTTTCAAATGCTATCTTTGTCGCCGTAACTAACTAGTTTGGTATTAAGCTCTTCAGGGATTTTATTGTGAAACTCTCCCAAGAGTACATACCAAACTATGATTTCCCTTACTATTCTCCCACTACGATAAAGTACTACTAATATACTATATCTAAATGCATGGTTAATAGTATATGCCCTAACAATCTCCCACTTAGACTCATAACCATGCATCTATAACTTTCACAGCTATCCTTTTGCATGATTATTAAAAGTCTCGGCCAATAAGCTTTTTCTAAAAGGAACTTGCCAAGTTATTTTCAAATGCTATCTTTGTCGCCGTAACTAACTAGTTTGGTATTAAGCTCTTCAGGGATTTTGTTATGAAACTCTCCCAAGAGTACATACCAAATTATGATTTTCCTTACTATTCTCGCACTACGACGAAGTACTACTAATATTATCTTTATTACCTTGTGGTATTGAAATATTAATGACTTCTTTCTGTAGTGTTCTCTGCTCAACATCACTCCCACTACTCGGAGGTAGTAGATTCCTTTTTATCTGTTAATGTTACTCTCACTACTTAAATGTAATGGAACATCAATTCCGACTTATGGAGTTGTATGTTCTTGAGCCTCTGAATTTTCAGATGATTAATCTGTTATTTCTTTGCTTAGTTCCTGTAAAACTAGTTTACTTCTAGGAACATAATTTATTAAATAATCCAATTATTGAGAAGTGGTATTTGTGTTAACAATTACCTTCTTTTCTTTAGAAAAATAAAATAAATCTCCTTTCGTTTTCTTGGATATTCAATAAACACGCATACTTTCGTCCCTGATTTTATCTTATCCATTTCCCTTTCAGTATATGTATTAGAAAATTCCATAACTTAACTTTCCGCATACCAGACTTACATTGAGTCCACAGTTCTATGGGGTCCAAGATACTGACTTAGAAGGAACTAAAATCAAAATGTAATTGTAGCTTTCTAAGGCATATCCATAACGAGAGAAAAAAAAATTGGAATAACTCATCATTAATCTAAATATCTCCATAAGAGTCTTATTTCTTCTCTCTACTACACCACTATATTATTGAGTATCTTGTATAGACAATTGAGATATAATACTTTATTCTGATAAGTAACTAGTGAACTCTGTAGAGATGGGTTAGACACCTACGATCAGATCGTAGTGATTTAATATATTCCCATGGTGCTTCTCCGTATCAAGCTTTAAAATCTATGAATTATTCAAAGCATTCAGACTTACGGCGCATCAAACAAATATATTCATATTTTGAGTAATCATTTATGAACGTCATAAAATTACTCGAAATCACCACTTGCCTATTTGTTCATTAGACAGCACAATCAAAATGGATTAGTTCTTACTTATCACCAGCTCTCTTTCCCTTGGAGTAGAAATGTCTCTTAGACATATCTCCTTCTAAATAAGATCTACAAGTTGGTAGTGTCTATACTTTCAATAAACCTTTCCTTGACCAACTTAAAATCCTATCCAGATAATTATAACTTAGACGCAAGTGCACAGATAAGTTTCACTCAATTTTGAAGAACATTATCTCTTATAAGGTAGACTAATATTGTTCAGTTCAAGAAAGACATTAACAATAACAAGGTCATGTATCCATGTACCACAAAAGATAAAATATTTATTAAGCTAAATAACACAAGAGTTATTCAAAAATAAACTAGATATTCATCTCTTATTTTGCCTAAAAACGGAATTAAATTCCTTATAGCAAAAAGTACATATAATACATCCTTTAAATTAGTGTCATATCACGACCAAAGAAAATATTTGACAAGCGATATGACAAACTACATGAAGTCATTGTGGAGTTGAGATATACAATATTAGATAGATCATGATAAGTCAATTAACACTGAATAATAAAATTCAGACTGCATTCACTATATATATATATATATATATATATATATATATATATATATATTAGATCATGATAAGTCAATTAATACTGAATAATAAAATTCAGACTGCATTCAATATATATATACATACATGCATCTCGAATAGCAAATTTCAATGGGAAAAGAATTATTCATGCAGCGTATATTATATAATGTATGAATTACACAATCCTAAAAAAACAGAACTAACTAAGATGGAGAGTAAACTGTTATTTTCAGTCAATTGTATATAACCATTTAATATAAAAAATTTCAAACGCAGTACACACACACACACACACACACACATATATATATATATATATATATATTCATGCACCTTGAATAGCAAATTTCGATGGGAAAAGAACTACTCATTCAACATGTACATGTAATGCTAGATTATTCACTCCAATAAATTAAAACAGATCAAACTCATATGGAGAGTATACTGTTAATTTAAGTCAAGTGAACATCATAATTAATAACTCTAGTTCCATTAACCCAACATATATACTCATATGGAGAGTAAGTACATGATATCAATAACTAGTATATCACCTAGTGAGCTTGCAATAAATTTATCCGATATTGAGGAAGACCTAAAGTCGACGCGTAAATTTACACTCACTTGAAATTAATAGTAGGAGACCATAGAAACATATTCATGTCACCACTTAATCATGGTTGCATTATAATTATAAAATTGACTCAACGTGTAAACTCAAATGGAGAGTCAATACAGGTTATCAATAATTAGTAATTATACTTAGCGAGTTCATATATAACAAATTCATCCGATATGGAGAAAG
Organism: Nicotiana tomentosiformis; assembly: GCF_000390325.3. Classification (NCBI taxonomy): domain Eukaryota; kingdom Viridiplantae; phylum Streptophyta; class Magnoliopsida; order Solanales; family Solanaceae; genus Nicotiana; species Nicotiana tomentosiformis. The sequence goes on from NC_090823.1 coordinate 37,622,890, forward strand.
ACCTAAAGTCGACACATAAATTTATTATCTCACTATAAATAGATAGTGGAGACCATAGGGGTTAACCTATAACCAATTAATCACAACCATGTATTTTCTTTGAGAATTAAGTTTCAAAATTCGAAAAAAAGCACAAAAAACTCATCCAAACAGCTCTGAAACGCTAAAGAATACGTCATAGCAGTGAGTATTTCTCACTTGGCTGTTTCCGATAAGCCTACTAAATTTCAGGTCAATCGGAGACCGTTAAAATCATGACCTCCAAAATTGCGACCAAATTTTAAAATTATCTTTTTAAGCATTTTTAAGAATTTAAAATATGAGGTGCATTGTTAACATAAATAAAACCAATATAAAAATGACTTTTCATATTCAAATCATGTTTTATTCCCGCAAACCGCCAAAAAACCCATCTAAACAGTCTCGAACTGCCAAAAAACAACATAATTCATTGCATAGCAGTGAGTATTTCTTATTAGGTCATTTTCGATGAATCAACCAAATTTCAAGTCAATCGGAGATTGTAAAATTAGTGATCACCAAATCTATGACCAAATTCAAATTAATTTCTTCAGGCGAATTTAGAGATTAAATCGATGTGATTTACATTCTTTCCATATATCATATTAAGTTAAATCATCATGTGTAATCATGTTCCAGATTTAACACAAATAAAACCAATATATAAAGAATAGTTATTCGTATTTAAAACTCATTTGATCCGATCAAATGCTTAAAACCCCATCTAAACGACGTCGAAACGCCCAAAAATAACGTGAACCACTGCATAGCAGTTAATGTTTCTCACCAAATCGTTTCCGATGGACCTACCAAATTTCAGGTCAATTGGAGTTCGTCAAAACCATGACCTCCAACTCTATGACCAAACTCGAAGAATAACCGTTTTACGCATTTTCATGGATTAAAATAAATATGATCATGCTTTCTATTATCCTTATAATTAATCCATGAGCACATGTCATTGATTATGTCATTCCTTTCACGTAAAGTATATAAAACCACCTCTTACATCAAATTGTCCTCCCGTTTTATATACATGAGAACCCAAGATATTACTTTTCATCCTTTTGGATGAACTCCTTAATATCTCTTCTCATGAATAAGTGTAACGTTATCAAGAGATAAACCTCTATTGGGCAGATAAAACCTCCACCACTAGCGCAAACTTAACAAGAATAATTTTTCACATGGTTCATTGAGCACCTTTTTAATGACTCAAATAAATAGACTACGTTAGTAGACCCTATTTATTAAACATAATTTTCAATCCATGTATTATACATCTCACAAGTATAAAGCTATTTAGAATTTTCAATGATTTCAAATAAATAAATCACTTTAGTAATAAGTATTTATTAATCATAAATTCTCAATTATACACTATAATATAATGTGAGATAGAAAAGGATAAAATAAAGTGCTCATATAATTATAACCCTATTTTGTGCTACATTATTTTAAATCCATTCTTGGATATAATTAAATAAGAGCACACTACAGAGTATTAAAACATTGTCAAGTTGAGAATAAGACAAGTAATTAACGAATCGATCTTCAACGAATATTTGATAAAAACGTACCAAATATATCAAATTTGTTATAAATATATTATATTATGGATGTTCATTTAGTACTCCGATGTAAATAAGCTTCCTGAATAAGCTTATCCATCTGAGACTGCGCCGTAAATATGTTTATCTATTTAGTACTCTATTGGAAATAAGCCTACTGAAGAAGCTTATCCTTTCGGTACTCCGTTATGGATAAATATTACACATGATAGAAGATTATCTATATCTGGCACAACAACTTAGAATAGCAGCTTACAAGCAGCTTACACAGCAGCTTGCATTAGCAGCTTACACAGCAGCTTACAGTAGCAGCTTACACAGCAGCTTCCTTTCTTCTATAAATAGAGGAGAATTCAGTTCATTATGTACAGAAATTTGAAGTTTGAATAATATATCAGTTTCTCTCTATACTTGTCTTTACTTCACTGTCTTTATTTTATAACACGTTATCAGCACGAGACTCTGCCATCTCGAGAAAATACTTTGAAAGTATCATAGGTACAAACTTTCTTTTTCTAAATAATGTTAAATCTTTCTAAACTAGAGTTTGTAGCCCTGGATATATCGGGCAAAAGCTACATGTCTTGGGTGCTTGATGCCGAAATTCATCTTGATGTGATAGGTCTGACAGACACCATCAAAGATAAAAATCAGGCATCAAATCAAGACCGTACCAAAGCAATGATATTCCTACGCCATCACCTTGATGAGGGCCTGAAAATGGAATATCTTACTGTTAAAGATCCAGTCATACTGTGGAATAATTTAAAAGATAGATATGACCACCTGAAGATAGTCGTTCTTCCATAGGCACATTATGATTGGACTCATCTAAGGCTACAAGATTTTAAATCTATCAGTGAGTATAATTCTGCTATGTTCAGAATTATTTCCCAATTGAAACTATGTGGTGATAATATTACTGATCATGATATGTTGGAGAAAACTTTTACCACTTTTTATGCCTCGAATATGATCCTGCAGCAGCAATATCGAGAGATGGGATTTAAAAAGTATTCTGAACTTATCTCACATCTTCTTGTAGACGATCAACATAATGGACTATTAATGAAAAATCATGAAAGCCGACCTACTAGTTCTTGTCAATTCCCTGAAGTGAATGAGACGAACTTCCACCAAGATAAGCGTGGAAGAGGACGTGGCCCCAGTCGTGATCATGGCCATGGTCGGGGAGGAAACTCTAATCGTGGTAATAATAATGCACCAAAGAACCCTCCTCACCACCAGCAGTGGAAAAGGAAGGAACAAAAGCATGAAGCGGTGCAAGCAGCAAAGCCAGAAAATGCATGCTATAGATGTGGAGGAAAAGGGCATTGGTCACGTACATGTCGTACGCCAAAGCACCTGGTTGAGCTGTATCAAGCCTCCTTGAAGAAGACAGAGAAAAATGCTGGAGCAAATTTTATTTCTAAAGATAATTTAGACTTCATGCATATGGCTGTAGCTGATTACTTTGCCCTCCCAGAAGAAGAAACAAGTCATGTGATCGGTAATGAATCTGTTGAAATATAAATATTTTAATTTTTGTTGTTTGTAGTAGATAGTATGGTTATGTAATTGTTATACATAAATAAAAGTTATGCTTTGAAAATGAGTTTTACTATCATATTTATTTTGTTTATGTCATTTTGAAGAATATGGATAATCCTCAAATTATGTTTGGATCAAAGACTAATCATGAAGATATTTATGTAATTGATAGTGGAACAACTCATGCTATATTCAAAGATCAGAAATACTTTTTTTATTTGCATAAGGAAAAAGCAAATATTTCAACAATTTCTGGTAATATAAGTTTGATTGAAGGCTCCGGAAGAGCTACTGTATTTCTGTCTAAGGAAACAAAACTTATTATCGATAATGCATTGTTCTCCTCAAAGTCCCGAAGAAACTTATTGAGTTTTATAGATATCCGCCAAAATGGGTATCATGTTGAGACAATAGATGAAATGAACGTGGAATATCTTTGTATTACAAAGAATATTTCTGGCCAGAAATGCATTGTAGAAAAGTTATCAACTTTATCTTCTGGCTTATACTATTCAAAGATTAGTACAGTTGAAGCACACTCTATCGTAAACCAGAAGTTTACTGATTCAAATACTTTTATGCTTTGGCATGGTCGTTGGGGCCATCCTGGATCAATAATGATGAGACGAATTACTGAAAATTCGAGTGGGCATCGATTAAAGAAGTTGAAGATTCTTACAAATGATGAATTTTCTTGTGATGCTTGTTATCAAGGCAAAATGATCACTAGACCATCACCAATGAAGGTTGGCATTGAGTTCCCTGCCTTTTTAGAACATATACATGGGGATATATGTGGACCTATTCACCCACCAAGTGGGTTGTTTAGATATTTTATTGTCCTAATAGATGCATCTTCAAGATGGTCTCATGTGTGCCTACTATCAACTCGCAACCTGGCGTTTGCAAAGTTATTAGCCCAAATAATTCGATTAAGAGAACAATTACCAGATTATCCTATAAAGGCTATTCACCTTGATAATGCTAGAGAATTCTCATCTCAAACTTTTGATAATTACTACCTATCAGTTGGAATAAAAGTTGAACATCCTGTAGCTTATGGTCATGCTCAAAATGGCCTTGCAGAGTCATTTATTAAACGACTGCAATTGATAGCAAGACCACTACTTATGAAAATAAAATTGCCCACTATTTTTTGGGGCCATGGTATCTTGTACTCAGCATCACTTATCCGTCTCAGACCAACATATATAATAAATATTCTCCGTCACAATTAGTTTTTGGTCATGAATCAAATATTGCCCATCTAAAAATTTTTGGATGTGCTGTATATGTGCTAGTAGCACCACCACAACGCAGTAAGATGGGCCCCCAAAGAAGGTTAGGAATATATATTGGGTTTGAATCACCCTCTATTATTCGCTATCTTGAACCATAGACGGGAGATTTATTTACTGCTCGATTTGCAGATTATCGATTTGATGAAATAAATTTCCCACAATTAAGGGGAGAGAAAAAGGAAATCAAAAGAGAAATTGTGTGAAAAATTTCATCATTATCTCACTTTGATCCACGTACCCATATATGTAATCAGGAGGTCCAGAAGATCATCCATTTACAGAATATAGCAAATCAAATACCAGACGCATTTACTAATTTGAAAAGGATAACTAAGTCGCATATTCCGACAGAGAATGTGCCTATCCGAATTGATGTCCCAGCAGGACCATCTACTAGCATGAGAGCTAGTGAACCTAAAGCACGCCTGAAGCGTGGTAGACTTTTGGGTTCTATGGATCGAAATCCTAGAAAAAAAAAATCGACAAATGATCAAAATGATATTATGAAGGGATCTCCTGAAGAGACCCAAGATTTGATTAGTTCTGAGATTCCTGAAGAAATCAATGAACCCGAGACTCAAGTGAGTGAGGAACTTTTAATAAGTTCAACTGGTGATGGGATTAATTTAAATCGATCTGAAATAGTGGTGGATAATATTTTTGCTTATAATGTTGCACTTAACATTATACAAGATAGTGAGGATGTTAAACCCCGGTCTGTCGAAGAATGTCGACATAGATTTGATTGGCCAAAATGGCAAGGGGCAATTCAATTAGAATTGAACGCACTTGCTAAAAGAGAGGTCTTTGGACCAGTGGTCCAAACACCTGCCGGTATAAAACCAGTTGGTCATAAATGGGTTTTTGTGCGAAAAGGGAATACCAAAAATGAAGTTGAAAGATACAAGGCTCGCCTTGTCGCACAAGGATTCTCACAACGACTTGTAGTCGATTACGAAGAAACATATTCACCCGTTATGGATTCCATAAAATTTCGATATCTCATCAGTTTAGCCTTACGTGAAAGGCTTGAAATACATCTAATGGATGTGGTTACAGCTTATCTGTACGGGTCACTTGATAATAAAATTTACATGAAAATCCTTGAAGGATTTAAAATGCCTGAAGCATATTCAAAATCTCAAAAAATATATTCAATCAGATTACAAAGATCTTTGTACGGTTTAAAGCAATCTGGGCGCATGTGGTATAATCTCCTTAGTGAATATTTGCTGAAAGAGGGTTACATAAATGATGTTATTTGTCCATGTATTTTTATAAAGAAAATGGCTTCAGAATTTGTTACACTTATTGTTTATGTTGATGACATAAATCTTGTTGGAACTTCAGTAGAGCTCCAAAAGGCAATTGAATATCTTAAGAAAGAATTTGAGATGAAAGATCTTGGAAAGACAAAACTTTGTCTTGGTCTGCAAATTGAACATTTAGCAAACGAGATCTTTATCCATCAATCTGCCTATACAGAAAGAGTCTTAAAACGCTTTTACATGGACAAAGCGCACCCATTGAGTACACCAATGGTTGTTCGATCACTTGAAGTGAATAAAGATTTGTTCCGACCTCCAGAAGAGGATAAGGAACTCCTTGGTCCCGAAGTACCCTATCTCAGTGTAATTGGTGCACTAATGTATCTTGCTAATGCTACAAGGCCTGACATAGCATTTTCTGTTAATTTACTAGCAAGATATAATTCTTCTCCTACACGGAGACATTGAAACGGGATTAAGCATATATTGCGATATTTAAAGGAAACTCTTGATATGGGTTTATTTTATGCTAACAAAGATAGTGCAGATCTTGTTGGTTATGCAGATGCATGTTATTTATCTGATCCCCATAAAGTTAGATCTCAAATCGGGTATATTTTTACATGTGGAGATACTATTATATTACGGCGCTCCACAAAGCAATTTATTGTTGCTACTTCTTCAAATCATGCTGAAATAATAGCTATTCATGAAGCAAGTAAGGAATGCGTATGGTTGAGATCAATAATTTATTTTATTCAAGAAAAATGTGGTTTGAAATGTGAGAAAAGACCCACAATTTTATACGAAGACAATGTTGCATGCATAGCCCAATTGAAGGGAGGATTTATAAAAGGAGATAGAACGAAGCACATTTCACCAAAATTATTCTACACACACGATCTTCAGAAAAATGGTGACATTGATGTGCAACAAATCCGTTCAAGTGACAATCCGACAGATTTATTCACTAAATCTTTACCAACTTCAACTTTTGAGAAGATGGTATACAAGATTGGAATGCGGAGACTTAAATATTTGAAACAAGGTTTTCATCAGGGGAGTAAAATACGCGATATACTATTTTTTCCTTACTAAGAGTTTTTCTCACAGGGTTTTCCTTATAAGGTTTTTAATGAGGCAGCTAATATGTGTACTCTTTTTCCTTCACTAGGATTTTTTTCCACAGGGTTTTTTTCCTAGTAAGGTTTTAATGAGGCACATTATCTTTTAATGAATATCCAAGGGGGGTATTATAAATATATTATATTATGGATGTTCCTTTAGTACTCTGTTGTAAATAAGCTTCCTGAAGAAGCTTATCCATATGAGACTGCGCCGTAAATATGTTTATCTATTTAGTACTCTATTGGAAATAAGTCTTCTGAAGAAGCTTATCCTTTCGGTACTCCGTTATGGATAAATATTACCCATGGTAGAAGATTATCTATATCTGGTACAACAGCTTACAAGCAGCAGCTTACACAGCAGCTTGTAGTAGCAGCTTACACAGCAGCTTCCTTTTTTCTATAAATAGAGGAGAATTCACTTCATTATGTATAGAAGTTTGAAGTTTGAAGTTTGAATAATATATCAGTTTTTCTCTATACTTGTCTTTACTTTACTGTCTTTATTTTATAACAAAATTCTTGGAATTTTTAGTAAAAGATTTCACCTTTTAGATTAAATTAAATAATCAACTAGAGAATGAACCAACATTAAGAAGATACAATATATTGATATACCATCTTCTGCCGCCGCTAAGTATTTGCGACATCACCTCCTTTTCTCTTCTCTTTTGTTTATTTAATTTAAGTAATTGCGATTGGTCAAAAAAAATAAAAATAGAAACAATCCCTCTGAAGCCGTGTAATTACAGCCGCCTAGATCGTTCACTCCTTATTCCAATTTTCTTTTTTTAAATACAATTAACTGAAAACAAACTTTAGGAAAACCCTAACAGGTTACATAATCAAGCTTTCCACAACATTCCGCCGTAGCCGACCAACCAGTACCCTCCGTTTTCCTCCTTTTGTTTTTCTTAAATTACCAATCAACAATAAATAACAACCTACGAAGCTTTAAAATTGTTTCTACACAAAACTACTAACAATAGTTCATAACAACTTCATGATCTTATGATTTTCCTCGTGATAAAGCAATAAACCATGAATCATATATGTAACAGCACACATAAATATAATCTCGATTATCTATTTAGATGCAAGCAGACTCTAATACCAATTGATGGAAAACGGGTATAAACAGCGGAAGCAAATAGTTATGATCACTTGCATGTAATATAGACAACACATAATCACAGATTTTAATCAAACATAAAATTGATACTTATCTCTTGAAGCGTGACTGCGATCGCGAAAAGACCTTCAAGCATGAGCAAAAATGATCCACAGGATCATCCTCCAGTTCCACGGTCTTCTGCTGTGTGACCCGAATAATGTCGGGAATTAGCGAAACACGTGTGGGCGAGTTTCTCCTAGGAAAACCGTGTAGTAAAAACCATAGCCTCCTTATGGAATAAGACCCCTTTATATAGCCACAGGTTTTAGGGTTTAAAATATTTTTCTAAACCTGTTGGGTCTTCCTTTTCCACCAAGAAATAGAATTCTATTTAACTTCTAATTATTTAGGCACAACAGGGACTGCGGTATTTAATTAACGAGGCTTCCTATTATGGACTTAATTCGAAATATTTGAATTAATACTACCATAATAAATTACGAATTATTCCACTAAAAATTAGTAACTGCACTCCTCAGTTCAATTTTAAAACTCTTCCATTAAACCTTATTTAACCCCTATGTTATGACTCAGATACTAATCAAATAAATTAAATTACTAACAATTTAATTTATTGATTATTTCTTTTAGACTTTCGCTTAACTTATTTCATGTGACGGATACAAAATCCACCTGTAGGGTTTACACATGAAAACTTATAAGCTTTCATAAAGGTGTATCATCAATCTCTAGACTAAGACATGGATTCCATCAACTAACTATTACTTCGCCAATGTATATCATCATTGTCCAATTTACCAGGCATATTGACACACAAAAGAATCTCGCCTTTTAATAAATCAAAACAATAAATAATATACACAACTAATAATAATTATATCAAGATTAAGAGTATAAGTATGTTTAATGGCTAGAGAAGTTATTTTATTAAGTCAATATAAAATACTTATCTCTACTTGGTCCGTTCAATATATACAAAATGTACTAGCACAAGAAGTCGGAAATAAACCATTCTCATAATCAAGATAAATTATATTTAATCTTGTGCGACAATCATTCCTAATGGTTTGTCCAATTCCATCATTATATTGTGAACATATTCTTTATACTTATTTAAATCATCTACTTATTTAATCTTCCGTGTATAAGCTAAACTCTATACACTAAATCATCTACTATATAAGTAAAGGACACAGTGTAATAATCCAGCCGGTCGTTTTGAGAATTTTAACCCCGATCCTCATTTATTGCTCCCTTTATTTCATTTTATGGTTATGTGACTTGCCGGGGCGCTTGGTGTCGGGTTTGGGAGAGTTTCGAAGTAAAATGGGACACATATTCTCTAATTGGAAGTCTAAGTCGTAGAAGTTGATCATAGTTTAACTTATTTGAAGATGACTCCGGAATGGAGATTTGACGGTCCCAATAGCTCCGTAGGGTGATTTTGGTCTTATGAGCGTGTCTGGATGTTGATTTGGAGGCCCGTAGGTCGTTTTGGTGTTATTTGGAGAAAGTTGAAAAGTTGGAAAACTTTGAAAAGTTTGATCGAGAGTGGACTTTTTGATATCGGGGTTGGATTCCAATTTCGTAAGTTAGAATAGGTCCGTAATGTTGATTATGACTTTGTGTGCAAAATTTGAGTCAATTGGACTTGATTTGATAGAGTTCGGTATCAAATGTAAAAGTTAAAAGTCTGTAAGTTTATTAGGCTTGAATCGGGGTGTGATTCATAATTTTGATGTTGTTTGAGGTGATTTGAGGCCTTGAATAAGTTTGTATCGTATTTTAGGACTTGTTGGTATATTTGGTTGAGGTCCCGGGGCCTGGGGGTGATTCGAATCAATATCGGATCAATTGTTGGACATGTGCTTTTCTGAAAAATCACAGCCTCTAGTGTCATCGGACCTGTGGAGGTTATGACCGCAAGTGCGGACCCGCATGTACGAGTGAGGGAACACAGAGGCGGAGAAGGCAGCCCAGGCCAGGGCTCACAGGTGCAGAAAAGGTTCCGCAGAAGCGGCATCGCTTCTGCGGTGAGGAGATGCGCAGGAGCGACTGTGGTCACAGGTGCGACGCATTTTGTCGCAGGTACAACCTTTGGCTTGCAGAAGCGGACTCTATGGACTTAAGTGAAATCCGCACCTGCGATGATTTTTCTGCATGTGCCGCAGATGCGGCAGTAAGGTCGCAGATGCGACATAACTGGGCAGAAAAGAGAATTTTTCGAGGGTTTGCTTCATTTTCATTTTTGGCACTTTGAGAGCTCGGATTGAGGCGAGATTTTGAGGGATTTTTAGAGGAAGCATTTGGGTAAGGATTCTTGACTCGTTTTTGATTAAATTCCCTTAATCTATCATTGATTTTATCATTTAATTAGGGATTTGGGTTGGAAAATTGGAGGAAACTTTTTGTGGATTTGAGCGACATTTTGGTATCAAATTTTTGCAATTCTTGTATGGTTGGACTCGATATCGAATTGTATTCAGATTTTATAATTTTAGTTAGGTTCCAAAACGTGGGCCCGGGTCGACTTTTTGGAGCGATTTTTTCAATTCTTGCAAAAATTATTATTTCATTATTTAAACTAGCTTCATATAGTTATATTTATAGTATGAAATTATTTTGGCTAGATTCAAGCCGTTTGGAGTTAAAAAATTGAGGGAAAGGCCTTCTAATTGATTGATTGAGTGTGGTTTGCGGTAAGTGGGGAAAATTTCCCTTAGGATTTAGTATTTTGGTGATAATTTGTGAGATATGAAAGCCGTGTACGCAAGGTGATGAGTGCGTACACGAGCTAAATATTGAAATTCCAATTTTTGCTACGTAATTTCCTTTTCATGCCTTAATTGATTTACTTTAGCATGTTAAAGTCATCATGTTTAGCCTAATTTCACATGTTTACTTGTCTTATCTCCTATTTGCAACTTGTATCATATGTTTAGTTGAATTACTTATTTTTCTTGATTTCCGTATTCATTACTTAACTGTGAAAATTCTTTACTTGAAATTGTTATCTTTGGAATATCATTTATTCAGTTGTTGTGTTTTGGCTTTCGTGTTATTGTTGAGGTGATTGTTTGGTTGTTTGCACGAGGTTTTCTGTCATGTTGTTATTTTTGTTGCACGAGGTTTTTGCCGTATTGTTGTAATTGTTGCACGAGATTTTTGTCGTGCGGCTGTTATTATTTGCACGAGATTTCTGCCATGCAGTTGTTATTATTTGCACGAGGTTTCTACTGTGCGGTTGTTATTGTTGCACGAGGTTTCTGCCGTACCGTTGTGATTATTTATACGTATACGGTGGTATAAGGTCTGGGTTTTGAAACACATGTGGTGAGATAAGATGGTCTTGATACGCGTGGATAGTAAGAGAACTACTAGAAGCCATAAGGTATGATAAGGTGGGCTAAAACGCGGGATGCTATTTCGAAAAAATAATTTTTAAAAACCAAATATAAAGTCTCCCTCGGTGATATAAGGAAAGGCTGTGATTTGTTTTTACGATTTGGGATTACGAGGCGGTACCTCGGGATTGCCCTTATTGATATTCTTTATTTGTTGTATTGTTTGGTTCTTGTTTTCCTTAACATGTAAATTCTTGTTTTCCTTTCGTGTTGTATTAGCTTTCCTTGATCCCGTGTTGTTATTTTCCGTAAATTCTTTATTGTTTACTTCCCTTTCATTTTCATTATATCATATTATCTCTGTCTTGTTTCTTATTATCTCTAGTAGGGCCTTAACCCGACCTCGTCACTATTCTACCGAGGTTAGGCTTGGCACTTACTGGATACCGAAGTGGTGTACACATACTATGCTTATGCACATATTTTGTGCAGATCCAGGTACATCCTATCAGCCTCGGTATTAGTGCGTTGTGTTGCTGCTTGGAGATTTCAAGGTACACCTACCCGCGTCCGCAGGCTTTGGAGTCCCCTTCTACCCTGTTTTCCTTATTTCTTTATGTTTTTGATAGACAATGATGTATAAGATTGTGCAGCATTGTATCTAGAGCTTGTGACTTATATATCATCGGGTTTTGAAAAATTGTACGTATTGAGCTTATAGTCTATTGATGAAATTATTGAAGTTTTAAAATTGTAAGTTTTTAGTTGATGTTTTCCTCATATTGTTAGGATTACCTAGTGTTAGAGATTAGGTGCCGTCACGATATTCTACGGAGGGGATTTGAGGTCGTGACACACAGACGAACGTATGATCTATTTAAAATTTTATTAAAATTGAATAAATAATTGTTCCATAATAAATATTATATCCAAACAAAATTCATGATTAATAGGATATATCCCAACAATATATGAGGTTGCTATACGTTTTGAAAGACTTGTATACGTTGTAGTTCATCAATTGATGTTATTTTGCTTGTACCAAGTATTGTACTTGCTTTGTTGGGTTGATTGATACTTATCATGATATTGGTCTAGCTATTCTATTCGCCGATGGCCTATGGACTTGGTCTAGTCATTGTATTTGATGAGGGCTTATGTGAGCAGTAGTGTACAACTAGCCACTAATTAGAGATGTCTTTACTCTTTAGTCGCTGTTTAAAATATATTTATTTTTTTAGTCAGTGCTTAATAATTTTTTACCCACCCTGACGAAAATACCCCTGTGCTAGACATGGGTGTTGTGTAAATATTAAGGACATGGTATCCTTAACTTCATGAATATTTTGTAAATATTAAGGATAAAGTGTCATGTATTTGCACTTTTCGTTGTTAAACTTTAGAACATCATGTCCTTAACTTCATATGTGCAGTATAAATGTTAAGGACATGGCGTCCTTAACTTTATGTGTGCAGTGTAAATGTTAAGGACATAATATTCTTAACATGTATTTGCACCTTCTATTGTTAAACGTTAGGACCTCATGTCCTTAACTTCATGTATGCAGTGTAAATGTTAAGGACATAATATCGTTAACTTTATGAGTGTTGTGTAAATATTAAGGACATGGTGTTCTTAACTTCATGAATGATGTGTAAATATTAAGGATAAAGTGTCATGTATTTGCACCTTCCATTGTTAAACTTTAGGATATCATGTTATTAAATTCATATGTGCAGTGTAAATGTTGAGGAAATGACGTCCTTAACTTCATGTGTACAGTGTAAATGTTAAGGACACCATGTCCTTAATATTTACACAACACTCGTGAAGAAAGGGTAAAAATATCTTTTAGTATTAATTTTAATAAAATAGTGACTATTTTTGCTCAGCATTAAAAATGCTGGATAAAACTAAAATACCATATTAAATAATGATTATCCCACGCCATTTCTACCAGTCTAGTAGTGCTATCTGCGAAAGACCAATTAGTGCGGCCCAGTAGTCTTATCTACATAGGACCTGTGCCTTGGTCTAGTGGGTGCACACACGAAGGCCTATCGTGCATATGTGATTTATTGATGTGATTTTATTCACTATGTTGTGAAGTTTTGATCCAGGGGCTAAGTCGGAAGTAGGGGTGGGCGTCGGTCGGTTCAGTCGGTTATTATGAAAGTATGGTTCGATTTATCGATTTTCGGTTTTGTAATATTAATAATCAAATCAAACTAAAGTATTTATGATTCGGTGCGATTCTTTCAAAGTTCGGTTCGATTATTTCCGGTTTAATTTTTCGATTATTAACTGTTCAAAATTGTGTTTTCTCCTTGCTGCTTAGGAAGCTGATCAGTAACTTGCTTTCTGCAAAGTGGGCATGTCCAATTGCACTGTAGCTAAGCGTCCACACACTCAACGTGAAAAATATGGCCGCATTTCGGCAGTTTCCGGCAACTATCGCCACCAATCACGTAGTTAAGGCACACCGCACAGCATCTGCCTCCGTCGCAACCGTCATCCTTGACGGCGAACGACGGCGGCAAGTGATTGTCAGGGCAGAACCACTGTAATTTGATAGTGCAAATCAAAAAAACGGTTGTGACGGCAGCTGTAACGGTGGTTAATAGATTAAAATGAAAGTACATGGCCTTTTGCTTTGGAATTTCTCAGGTGCTCTGTATCAAAGAGGTGAGAGGTCTAGAGGAACCTTAAATCTAATTTTTGATTTTTAATTCTAAGGTGGGAATATAAGTCAGTAAGAGTAAGTCACAAAGTGATTAAGTCTTTGGTTTGGGTATATTGGGTAGGCTTTAAATGGGTATTGGATTATTGGGCTTCAACCTTCAGAGGGGTAATAAGTTTTGGACTCTTAAAAGAATACATATGTTCAAACCTATTTTTCTCAACTAATACCCAAAATTTCGGTTTTTCGATTTAATCGAAAACCGAAATACCAAAATCGTAAACCGCACCGAAAATCGAAATTTAATAATTTAAAAATCATGCACCGACCGAATAACCGATTAAACCGAAATCGAAAAATCGAAATTCATGGTTCGACCGTTATTATGTCCATCCCTGGCCGGAAGAGCAAGTCGATTATCGTACTGGACCTGGTGGCTCACTAAAGTAACTTTCCTGGCTTTTGCGGATCCTACTACTACTGATACCGCGGACATCAGTGATACTTGTTTGAGGCAGTATCCAATTATGAGTTGAGATGAGCCAACCGCTTTGGATCGTGGTGGCATCTCTACTTTATTATTTTATTTCAATTATAGACTGCATGCCTCCTTGGACTTTGTACTCATAATTCTGTTTACCTGTAAAATGGTATAATTGAATTTATTCGTGGTTTCTAGACAAGTAAATTAATTTGATCCAAAAAGTAACGAAATAACTGATGAAACATAGAATACTTAGCCTTAGACTTTAGATGAAATGACAAAACTGACGAGTCTAGAAACAGGGTCTCCGGACACAATAATGATGAGATCAAAAAGCGAGAAAGCAAAATGGTATTAAAATTCCGTATAGAATGTAGTATAAGTTAGCTAGAAAATTCGTATCCCTTACAATGATCATTGAGCTTATTATTTATAGCTATGAAAAAGGTACTAGGGTCGTGCCCTTCTTTAATGTCAATTATGCGGAGCATTGATGAAGACGTAACGGTGAACATAAATGCCAAATTCTCTGTAACGGGTCGTTGCTCTTTAATGTTGTGGAATATTCCTCATTGAATGCTACCGGGCGCAGAGTATTCAATGCCTTCACGAACGTTATCTTTTTTGGTGACACACGGGATATCTGCGTCCGGTTTTTCGTCCTCCCGGCTTAGGTTTCAGGCCTCCCCTTCTTGGGTGGCCACGTGCCATAACGTATTTTACCTAATACAAATAGTCCCCCTGCTTTCCGGTGACATAACTTTGTGTTACCGGAAAGATGGTAGAAAATACTCTTTTGGCGGGAATTACTATAATTCTTTTTAAAGGCCACTGACGGTTGATTAGACGCCTGTCTTTCCGCATTCAATGCCCCAAACACGCGTCTTCCCATGATTTAGCATGCCTTTTGCCGGTTATCGAGGTAATCTTATCCAAGGATTTAGCCGTTAAAACTTTACTTATACGTATCAAGTTCCCCCTTGTATTCTAACTTCCTTCATCATATTTTGCTTACTGATTCTTCATCTTCTTCAAACAAAAACCCTTTCTCTTTTTCGATGGCTTCCTCCTCAAAACGTACTGGTTCTTCAAATGGCAAAAATAAAACCGACGACTTTGTCGTTCCAACCGTAGACTCCATCATGCCAAAAGGACTCAATACCGCAAAGGATTTTGAGGAGAAATTCTCTTCTGCTAACCCTCGTACACGGGCTGTTAGCAGGTACCCTTCTTCCATTCATCCTTATAGTATTCCCGTTGTGAAGGAAGATTGTCGTTACTATGAATTGGATATCATCGCTCCCGATCTATCGGAGTGAGTGACCCTTCCCAAGGAAGGCTTTACATTCTTTTACACGTATCCCTTTACTTTGGGTGCGTTTTCTTTGAGTTGAGAGTTTGATTCCATGATTGCGAAATTTTGCCTCCGCTATCAGATGTGTTTGGCACAGGTAAGTCCTGTGTGGAGGATGGTTGCCTGCCTTCGACGTTTGTGCCAAGAAACTGGAGAAGAGCTAACATTAGCTCACATGATGAATCTCTACTCCCCCAAGATTTTTCGGGGGGGAGGGGGGGAATGGGAGGTATGATAAATCTCTGTAAACGAGGACACCATGCTTTGTTGACTAGAATGGATGATGATAGTGATCGCGAGTGGACGAAACGGTTCACCGCGGTTCCCACTAGCAGTATCAATCTAATAATGGCTTCATCCTTTCCGGCCGCTTGGAACCGCGCTCGTAAGATCTCTAATATTTCTTTTTTTATTAAATATTCTTCTATGGCCGTGTTTTCATTCTTTGTATGTTTCAACAACTCGATGGGTCCTTCCGGTCGTGAAAGGCTTAGACCGGTGGGTTCAGAAAGTTTGGACGTCACAACGCCCGAAACTCGCTTGTGGAAAGAGCTGGCCCCAAAATACAGGTGGAAGGCCAAAAATCATGGTGATTTGAACTTACCTCGCTTCCATCTTTCTCTGCTTTGTATATCGATTGAACCCTTCTCACTTGTTTATGAAATTAGGTCTACCTGCGGGCTTTGTTATTGTCCCCGAGGAGGACGTTTTGGCTAATCTCGCAGATGCATCGAGGCTGCTTCAGGACACTCTTGCTCATATAGGTATCTCCGGGCCTGCTTCGGGTGTATTCACATCTTCACGGAGTCCTCGGCAAGAAGATAAGAAACCAAAGAGAAGACATTCCTCCGTGGACGGGAAGAAGAATAAGCGGGCGAAGATTGTTGTCCCCGAGCTATCTCAGGTGGTGATGAGGCCTGGTCCTCCTTCCGGGCCGGTCATAGACACTGTGATGATTGATGATGATGAAGAAGCTAGTGATGAGGGAGCTTCTCTTCATAGAAGGCGACGATCCTTATCATCTCAACAGGATGCTCAACCTGTTGAGACAGTCATACCAACCGAGGATGATGTCTCGTCACTTTGGGGAGAATTTGATTTGGTAGATAATGCCAACTCCCGTTCTCGGGCCCCAATTGTTGTGCCCGGTACTGCGAGGTAGAGTACCAGGTCGTTGCCGTCTTCGGTTGGCGAGCACCCAATATCTAGTGCTGCTTTTGACACAGCTGTTTCTCATTCTTCTACCCCATCAGCTTCATCACCACCTTCTCCAACACCAGCAACTGCTACATCTCTTCTATCTTCATCCACGCTTCTACCAGCAACATCATCTCCAGCGGCCGCATCTGACCATGAAGAAGGCGTTCCTCTTCCACAGTACCCAATTCATGGGAATTTGGGGCAAAATTAAGCTGCCCCTTCTGAAGATCCTTAGAGGAGGAGGAATGTTACACTTTCGGTCTCTACCAGGTGCAATCTTCTTTCCCGGCAGGTGGAGCTTGCTAACTATCTGAAGCCTTTGGCTTCAGAGAAGGATTGGGAAAAGATTCAGGCACTCTCGGGAGAGTGTTTGTTGAACAATTCTATGCATAATGCCGCAGTGGTACGTTTCTTTCTTCCTCTGTTATTTCTCCTATTTTTGAATGAATGTATTTTAAGTTTTACTCTTCTTATTTTGCAGGCCAACTTCCTTGCTTCTGAGGGCCTTCAAAGGTTTATTTGTAAGAAGGAATGACTTACTTCTGAACGGGATTAGCTTTTGGTGAAACAGGACCAAACCATTCTCCGTCTCTCAGAACTGGAAACCAGAGCCACCAAGGCCGACGTTTTGGAAGCTCGTTTGTAGCAAAATGAGCAAGAAGTGATAACCCTCAGCCAAAAACTTGGCCCGCTGAGGGTTAGATTTGATGAAGCCAAGGCTAAATGGGCTAAAGTTCAGGATGCCATTCTTGCTGCAACCGAGCGCGAGGCTGCTGTTGCTGAAAAGGTAACTAACTTGGAAGTAGCCTTGAACTCCAAAGTCGGAGAGCTTGCTGCCGCGGGGGCGAAACATGCCCAGCTAAAAGAGAAGTACAGAAAAACTATCGATCATAACATGCTCTTTAGTTAAACTGTTCGCGAGCTTGACGTTAGCCTTAAATGTGTTAGGTCCGCCCGGGAAAATATTCTGCCGAGATAACACAACTCAAAGAAGAACTCAAGCGCTGAGAGGCTTCCCTCTTTGTTAAAAAAACTTACGTCATGTACAACATGAGGAGAAAAACCTTGGAAGAATCCAAAGCTGGTATCATTGATATTGATGCCGAAATTGCTAATGCACGCGAGCTTGAGTTAGCCGCTAAGACTGGCCTTCTATCGAGGTCCGATGTATCGGGCCTATCTGGTTCTGGTTCCGAATTTTTGAGAACTGAAGAAGAATCGGAGGGCGACGATGTTGAAGATCAGACTTGAGAAAATATCGAGCCATCGGTGCAACCATCTACCACGCCCGGGGGCGTGGACACTTTTCTTTCTCCTGGGCCCAGAGACACTGCAGTTTAGCTTTACTTATCTTTTCTCATTTTGTATTTCTTTTGGCACGTTCTTGTAAATGAAGACATATTTTTTCTCAAATGTTTTGTTTGAGTCTTACTTTTGCTTGAATATCCGTGCAAGTTTTTTAACCCTTATATTCTTTTAAGGATTCTGCGCATGTTTTCCTGTTCACATTTTTCTGTATGTGGTCTCGGATGCATTTTCTTCGATGCACTTTGTTTCCGAGAATTATCCCTTTTACGTGAGGGTTTCAATAAGTATTTGCGCAAGTTTGCTTTTAGGCGTCCTTTTCATATGCGGCTTTGGGTGTATTTTTCCCTGATAGTATTTTTGATTCTGGGCATAAATTCTTCCAGAAACTAACCCTTTAACGTGAGAGTGTTTATAAAAGAGGGCCCTCATATATTTACGGTGCTCTTGAAGAGGACGTCTCCTGTTTATTACGACACTAATATTTGAAATACTTGTTTAACTTTCCAATGACAAGGTTAGATCATCGTTCAGACAAGAAACAAGATAAAAGTAAAAGGATTTCATTTATGCCTTCTATTTTCTGAGATTACATAAGCATTTTGCTATGCAGAAAAGAAATTGCCATGGCTTGTGGCTATCTTGTACAACTTGTTTCTACGGAGCTGGCTGCGCAGTCCCCAGTTTCGATGATGTATTCTGTTCCCGAATTTTGTTCCCCGATTGACATGGCATTCAATGTTGTCGTATCCTCATATCATTCCCCCCCCCCCCCCCCAGTGTTCGAATGTGAAGAATGCGAATTGTAAAACTGGAAGTCTTGTATCTTCGAAGGTTCCACTAATGAATTGCTAGGTAATCCTTCACTCGACAACATATCTTGTTTTCCCTTAGGAATCCATGCTATCGAGCGAAAGAATACCTAACAATCCTCTAGTGGTTTGTGCTCATGAACGGTCGGGTAACCTCTGTTCAGTAGCAAACTTAACTTCCCGGTGGAAATTTGCTATCGAACCAAAGATTACCTAATTGCCCCCAAGTGAAGCCTTGGCATCGGAGATCTTATTTCTGCTGTCTTCTTAGTATGCTTTCTATCGTTGCCTTATTAAAAACTTTGCTAGAAAAACCCAATTGGGACAAAAACTGAACGAAGGAAAAAAGAGTGCAGTACGTACTTTCCACTTGGGCAATGTTTATCAGCAATAATATCTTTTGAGGTGTGTCACGTTCTAGTTGCTAGGTAACTTGTCTCCGTTCTGGTTTTCCAATTCTACGAGCCTTTTCCAGTGACAGCTAAAATCCAATAGGGACCTTCCCACATTGGACCCAGCTTCCCCGCGTTAAGCTCCCGGGTATTTTGAGTTACTTTCCTCAGAACTAAATCTCCCACTTTGAAATAACAGAAATTAGCTCTTCGACAATAATATCGCTCCATTCTCTGCTTTTGTGCCTCCATTCTTACATGCGCTAAGTCCATGTGTTCCTTGAGTAGCTCTAAGTTGATTAACATTGCTTCATTGTTCAATTCTTCTTCCACTTGGAAATACCTTAATGTTGGTTCCCCTACATTCACTGGTATCAAAGCTTTTGCATCGTACACAAGGGAAAAGGGATTTCTCCTGTGCTTGACTTGGTCGTTGTTCGATAGGCCCATAAAACCCCAGGTAACTCTTTGGGCCAGTTTCCTTTTGCTGCTTCTAACCTTTTCTTGAGATTTTGAATAATCACTTTGTTTGTTGACTCTGCTTGACCATTTGCGCTCGGATGATAAGGTGAAGAGGTGATCCTCTTTATCTTCAAATCTTCAAGGAACTTTGTAACTTTTGCGCCGATAAACTGCGGTCCGTTGTCGCATGCAATATCTTTTGGTATTCCAAACCTGCAAATTATATTTTCCCACAGGAAGTCGACTACTTCACGTTATCCGATCTTCTGATAAGGACCTACTTCCACCCATTTAGAAAAATAGTCAGTCAAAATTAAAAGAAACCTTACCTTTTTAGGAGCCAGTGGTAGCGGTCCGACGATGTCCATTCCCATTTCATGAACGACCCCGGGGACAGAACCGAATGTAGGGGTTCCTCCAGTTGATGTACTAGTGCTGCGTAGCATTGGCACTTATCACATTTTTGTACGAAGTCTTTGGCATCTTGTCCCATACAGGGCCAGTAATATCCTGCCCGAACTAATTTCAGCACCAAAGAATCTGCACCCGAGTGGTTGCCGCATATCTCTTCATGGACTTCTCTCATGACATAGTTAGCTTCTGATGCTCCTAAGCACCGGTCCAACGGGGCCTTAAAAGGATTTTCTGCACAATTGGCCTTTCTTAAAGCTATATCGTGCAGCTTTGGCGCGTAACGCTCTTGATGCTTTGGGGTATTCGGGCAACTTTCCATGATCTAGATAATCGATTATTTCGTTTCTCCACTCCCAAACCAAACTAGTCTAATTCACCTCATAGTAATCATCCGTGTCCAAGACTGAGTTCATTAATTATACTACCGTCCTTAATTCCGATCCTTCGATTTCTGTCGATGAGCCCAAATTTGCTAATGCATCTGCTTCCGCATTATCTTCCCTCGGAACATGAGTAATTGACCACTCCCAGAATCGTGCCAATAAAGCCTGAACCTTTACCACGTATTGTTGCATACGTTCCTCTTTGGTGTCAAAAATTCTGTAAACCTAATTTACCACCAACTGCGAATCACATTTGATTTCGATGACTTCGGAGTCAAGCCCCGGGACCAATTCGAGCCTTGCAATCAAAGCTTCGTACTCTGCTTCATTGTTAGTTAAATAAATCGTTCTAATGGCTTGCCTTAAGGTTTCCCCCGAAGGCGTGATCAAGACAATTCCGATCCCGAACCCTTTTACGTTTGAATCTCCATCCGTAAAAAAGATCCAAACTCCCGATGTCGATTCTGACACCATTATTGCCTCCTTGGCTGCCAGAGGCAATAGTCCTGGATTGAAATCGACCACAAAGTCAGCCAAGACTTGAGACTTAATCGCAGTCCTCGATTTATACTCTATATCAAACTCGCTCATTTCAACAGCCCATTTGGCCAATCTACCCGAGAGCTCGGGTTTATAAAGGATATTCCTCAAAGGAAAAGTAGTCACCATAGCAATCGGGTGGCATTGGAAGTAGGGCCTCAGCTTCCTAGCGGCGACTACGAGAGCTAAGGCCAACTTTTCCAGATGTAGGTAGCAATTTTCTACTCCCGTTAAAATTTTGCTAACGTAATAAGTGGGAAATTGCGTACCTTTATCCTCTAAGACTAAAACTGCACTTACCGCAACTTCTAAAACCACGAGGTAGACTAGCAATGCTTCACCTTCTTTTGGTTTTGAGAGCAACCGAGGGCTTCACAAATATTTCTTCAACTCCTTCAAGGCTTGATGACACTCCGGTGTCCATTCGAATTTTTTTTTTCTTTTTGAGGAGTGCGAAGAAGTGATGATATTTTTTCGATGATCAGGAAATGAACCTGCTCAAAGCTGACAATGTCCCCGTGAGCCTCTAGACTTCCTTTATGTTAAAATATTGATCCGGGATGTCCTCTATGGCCTTGATTTTGTCGGGATTTACCTCAATTCTCCTTTGTGATACTAGGAATCCTAAGAACTTACCTGAACTGACCCCGAACGCACACTTCTCAGGGTTAAGCTTCATATTATGCTCCCTCAGGATGTCAAATATTTCTTGCAAATGCTTTAGGTGGTCACCTGTATTCAAAGACTTAACGAGCATATCATCTATATATACTTCCATAGTCTTTCCTATTTATTTTTCGAACATCTTATTCACGAGCCGTTAATAAGTGGCTCCGGAGTTTTTTAACCTGAAGGGCATTATTTTGTAACAATATGTACCAAAATTTGTTATAAACGAAGTCTTTTCTTGGTCTTCTGGGTTCATCTTGATTTGATTGTACCCAGAATAAGTATCGAGGAAACTCATTAACTCGTGCCCGGTTGTGGCATCAATCATTTGATCGATATTCGGCAATGGTATAAGTCTTTCGGGCATGCCTTATTAAGATCATTATAATCTACGCACATGCAAAATTTATTATTTTTCTTAGGAACTACTACGACATTGGCTAGCCAGTCCAGATATCTTACCTCTCGGATTGAACCAATCTTAAGTAAACAGGTTAACTCTTCTTTGACGAATTTATTCCTTGCTTCAGCAATAGGGTGCTTATTTTGCCTTACCGAAGGTATGTTGGGATCCAAGCTTAACTTGTGCACGGCTATCTCTGTCGAGATTCCTGTCATATCCTCGTGCGACCATGCAAAACAATCAGCATTAATTTTAAGGAATTCAATAAAAGCATACCTGAGCTACGGGTGTAGTCCTGTTCCCAAATGGAATTTCCTTTCTAGGAATTCTTCAAACAACACGACTTGATCTAGTTCTTCTGCCATGGACTTCGTCGCGTCCGTCTCTTCTGATACTTGAAAATACCTTGGTACCTGGTATTGTTCTGACTCTTCTGTCCTCGGGTTAACTTCCTTTGGTTCGGGGGCAGATGCCGGTTCCAGTAATTTCTATGTCGTGCATTCCTTTCCTTTGCTATTAGAGACCGAAATTGCATTCATCTCTCTTGTTGCCGGTTGATCACCCCTTATCTGATTGATCCCCTCGAGTGTCGGAAATTTTAACAATTGGTGATATGTTGAAGGTACAACTTTCATCTCGTGCATCCATGGTCTTCCCAAGATGATATTATACCCCATGTCTCCATCTAACTTCGAAGAGAGTTGTCTTCATTACCCCATCAGCGTTCGTGAGCAGCAAAATTTCTCCCCGGGTTGTCACGTTTGCGAGGTTGAACCCAGTGAGGAGTTTGGTTGCCGGGATAATGCTTCCGGTGAGTTTAGCTCGCTCTAGTACTCTCCAATTGTATGATATTAGCTGAACTTTCTGGATCCACTAAAATACGTTTAATTTTAAAATCTAACACATTTAAAGAAATTACCAGTGCGTCATTGTGCGGTAGTAGTAATTCATCTGCATCTTCGTGTGTAAATGTGATATCGTCTTCCCGGAGCCTCTTACTCTGAGTTATCGATACTTTTATCTTCTTCGCTCCAGAAAAGGTGACCCCATTAATCTCATTCCCTCCGAAGATCATGTTGATCGTTTGGCGTGGGGGTTCTTCACCTGCTTTCGAGGTTTTTGTGTCACCCCTATTCCGACCATAATTGTTTTAGCTTGGTCACTCAAGAATTCTCTGAGGTGACCATTCTTTAATAGTGTTGCCACTTCTTCCCGGAGGTGTCGACAGTTCCCAGTCTGGTGGCCGTTAGTGCTATGGTATTCACACCATAAATTAGGATCCCTCCTATTTGATATTTCTCATGGCTGATACCAACTCTACCACACTGACGTTGAAGTTATAGTCTGATAACTTTGGGTAAGAAGAATCTCGTGACCCCGTGATTTCTTTATCCTGCAGCGATCTGTTGTTCCGGCCATGATCAGTCCTTCTATCAACTCCTGCCACGACCTTCTGTCCACTCGTAGGGCAAAAATCGGCCCCTTGAAGTCTGTCTATCCGTGTCAATATCATCTTTCATTTTTTCTCTGTTCTTCTGCCGTTCTTTGGTCGATAAAGGAAATCCAACCTGATCATCTTCGATCCTTATTTTTGACTCATACCGGTTGTGGATATCCGCCCAAGTCATAGCTTGAAACTCGAGCAGACTTTCCTTCAACTTCCGGGAAGCGTCCGAACTTCTCGGATTTAAACCTTTGGTGAACGCTTCAACTGTCCATTCATCCAGGACTGCCAGTAGTAACATCTTTTACTTCTGGAACCGGATAACGAACTCTCGTAATAACTCGAATTCTCCCTGCATGATCCTAAATATGTTGGCCTTTTGGGCTTGTACCTTTCTGGCACCGGCATGGGACTTGAAGAAAGAATCCATGAGCATATCAAAGGAATCTATGGAATGCTCAGGCAATAGTGAATACAATGTTAAAGGTCCCCTCGTGAGAGTCTCACAAAATTTCTTTAGCAACACAGACTCAATTTCGTGAGGAGCCAAATCATTTCCTTTCACTACTGTTGTGTAGGTGGTAATGTGCTCCTGTGGATCTGAAGTTTCATCATACTTCGGCACTTCGTGTCACGCCCCAAAAATGGGGAGCGTGACCAACGCTCAACGGAGTAAACCCAGCTGAGCAAGCCTGTTAGATTTTATTCTACCCAAATTCATCCCTGAATAAAGAGGAGATGTACTCGGTTAATTAAATACTGAAAAGATTTCATTAACCACTTCTATTTCATTCCCATTAACAACATCATTCAATATTTCCAAAATAGTACGAGTTTATAGATTTAATGAAAAACATGTTGCCATATACCAACAGTTCTAATTCAATTCCCAACATCAAACATCACCCACAACCTGTCTACGGAGCTTCTAAGTACAACTGAAGAGTAATATGGAAACACCGACAACAAGGCCCCGGCTATACCTCAAAACACAGTACATGAGAAACAAAAGATACATGACCCCGAAATGAAGGGGGGCTCACCAAGTCAGCTGAAGAGAGTGTACCGCTATCACATATCAATGCCACCTGTTGTGAAACCACCTGCATCCATTAAAGATGCAGCACCCCCGGCAAAAGAGAAGTTAGTACTGTCGAATAGTACTAGTATGTAAAGCTAAAAGTTCTCTTTCAAAATAGAATGACCATATAAAAAAAGGAAAACCATAGAAACAGCAAGTCACAATCAACTATATCCAAATGCCCAATTGAAACATCACAATTTTAAAAAAAATAAAAATAAATATATATATATATATATATATATATATATATATATATATATATATATATATATATATATATTTGGTTGGGAGATCATTAGCACTGATATACCACCGTCTTTGTTAGCGCGGAGTCCGATCACGCATGATCGGCTAGGCCATCTCCCCACGAACAATGTGGTTTGACATGTGATGCGAAAGAAAGTTGTTTCCAAGAGTAGTACCACCATGTGCGCAACATGGTGTCCGATCTCCACCCGATCAGCTCGGCTGCCTTCCCACATATGCCGTGTGGGTTGACTTTTCCAATTCACTGTTATTACTAGTTTCATCCCAATTAAGAGAAATAATCACAATTTCACCAATATTTCAATTTCATCCCAAATAAGGGGAATAATCATAATCCACGCCTACACCGGTACGTGTAGTTTCAGGTGTGGGCCTTATGACCCACCCTTCCTCGGTTTTGCTAATGATACTCCCAAATTTTTTTTATTATTTGATTTTCACACAAAGGTAACATAAATACAATTGTACTCACCTCAACCTCTTTCACATTGTATAAATTCTAATTAGTATTTCCAGTCACTCACAACAACAATATTTCCTTGACTCATTTGGCCATTCACAAGATTCTTTATTCCTGGCACGGTGACCGTATTTCATGTTCCACACTTTCTCCTCTTTTATTTTCAAGGACCACCATCAAATATCAACATACAGAATATTTCAGAAATCATATACTTCAAATCCATTTGTAATAGGAACTTTAAACACAAAAGATTTCTTCCCAAAGAATGGGGCATACCAACCAGCAATAGAAACACACATCAAAATCATAAACAATCAATACACCATTTATTCTTGCAATACTCTTCCCCAGAAATGATAATGTACAATTTCAACACCTGAGTATGTAAGAACTCGAATCACACTGGATATATTTATAAAGTAAAGCATTAGTTAAAGAAGCCACTTATGGGCATGAATTGAGTACAAAAGCTTTTAGGCAATTCTATTTTCGAAATTACTTTTAAGCAATTGAGTCGAGGCTCATTTCATATTCTTTATCGCATCCTCTCATTTTATTTGCACTACTAGCCACAATCATAACTTAAATTCTTGGCACGTTGTCCATACTCTATATCCCCAATTCACTTATTTCATTTTCAAGCATCTTTATAGATTATCGACAACAAGATATTTTCAATCAAGACTTTAGGTACACATATGAGCAATTTAGAGTCTTAAGCACATCGAGTTTTTCTCACCCAATTGGTATACTAGTTTTCATTTAAAACACGACTCAAAGTCATAACATTTTAATACGCAAACCATACTTTGAACATATATCTTTCGACATAAGGCTCATTCGAAATAGTCAAGTTTATAGGAGATAACCCGTAATATAGAAATTAAAAATCTTGAGCCAACCATATTTGAACTTACGGGAACATTATGGAATTCGATTCTAAGAGATAAAGTTTAGCCAACATACCTTGTCCGAGCTTTTCTTAAGTTACTACAATGCACCAACACTTCTAGCAATAATAATATATAGGAAGATAGTGAAAATCGGTTAATAATTAGAAGGATTTCCATGATGTAACTCTCTTAGGAATTTTGTCAAACACCTAACATGCGAAATAGACCACAAGGCTCTATAATGGAGATCCTTTCATCCCTCAACCAATTTTAATAAGAAACTACCCAAAATGGTTAATTAACCCCACATACTACAACTTCGTGTCACATGCATGACCTATTTTCAACCCCACAATATATTTGAACTCATAACCTCTTGTATGAAAGCTTAGAAGTATGACTTACCCGGATGAAGGATAATCTAGTGATTGACTTCCTTGATTCTTGAAGATTGATGCAAGATTGGATAATTGGGAGGTTAGATTTTCTACTTATCTCTCTAAAATGCTCTCACATCTCTCTAGACTCACCAGAAAATCGTCCCAAATAAAGCCTCAAAGGCTATTTATCAAAATGGGGTCGGGTTGTAAAAACCTCAAAATTTGCACAGTCGCGCCGCATGGGGTGACACAGGGTGCGATGCGGTAGTGAAAAATGTGCCTAGAAATGAAATTTTGAAGTGTTCTGGAAATCCCCACAGGCGCGTCGCATGGGGCGGCGCGGTAGTGTCACATTCTGCCAGCCTTTAGTAACTTGGTCGTAACTTCTTGTAGGAGTGTCCAAATGATGAACGGTTTGAAGCGTTAAAAACTAGACTTGAAGATATTTCATTTGATGAATTTTTTATCATATACATTCTTATATATATGTATATATACTCATCCAAAATTTGGTCTTATGCATACTCATTTGAAACTTTAGTTTATCATTGTGATTTTCCAACTTGGCTTAGACTTAGGTCTCTCTTTAGACCCCACATCACTTATAATATACCTCGTACACTTATTATCATATCCAATTAATATCTATCATATTAATAGCCCTCGTCTGCACACAAAATAATATAATTAGCACCCATCAACTTCCTTAATAGAGCTTAAGTACTTCAAAATATTTTGGGTTGCTACACTTCGGGCATTTTGAACCGCTTTGGGATTAATTCCGGGGCCACACTCATCTTGTACGGTAACTGAATATATTTATTCGAGTTCGGGCCTTTCAATATTGGTGGCGCGCCTGAAATTTGATCCATGCGGACGTTTACTTCTTTCATGAATCGCAAAAGTTCATCCTTGAACGGATCGTTACCGTTGTTGAGGCCGGATCTACTCCCCCCGGCCTCGTCGAAGCCAACTTCGCCCCTGGGAGTGTTGTTATCGACTTTCTGCATCGTTTGGTTTGCGGGAACATCGGGAGAAATTGGATCTCACATGTTCGCATTATTTGAAGCACCTGATAGCACCTACTTTAGTTCCGTCATAACCTGATCCTGCCGCGTGAAACAGCCTAGAATGATTGTCTGTTGCTGTTGCAGGACCTTCACTGCATCCGCTACATGCTCCTCATCAGCATCATCAGGAGTAGTCTCCCGAACCTGTCGAGGGTATCGCCTGTCATGAACCGGTGTGGCGTCGTTCCCCTCATTGCAAGTGTCACTGATTGAATCCTCGAAATGAGGTTGTTCCCTTCGAATTTCAAGATTGTGAGAGTTATTAACAGTATTGTCTGCCATTTTTTTTGTTGTGATTTTTGCTAAGACAAAACGATCAAAGCTTGTTAGTAAAAAAGTTAAGGATCAATATAATTGCACGACTGTCTAGGGCTCACGGTGGGCGCCAAACTGTTTACCCGTAAAATGGTACAGTTGAATTTGTTCGTGGTTTCTAAACAAGTGAATTAATTTGATCCAAAAAGTAACGAAATAACTGATGAATATAAAATACCTAGCCTTAGAATGTAGATGAAATGACAGAACTGACGAGTCCGGAAAAAGTATTTTCGGGCATAATAATGATGAGATCAAAAAGCGAGAAAGCAAAATAGTATTAAAATTCTATATAGAATGTGGTATAAGTTAGCCAGGAAATTTGTATCCCTTACAATGATCATTGAGCTTATTATTTATAGCTATGAAGAAGGTATTAGGACCGTGCCCTTCTTTAATGTCAATTATGAAAAGCATTGATGAAGACGTAACGGTGAATATAAATGTCAAATTCTCTGTAACGGGCCATTGTTCTTTAATGCTGTGGAATATTCCTCATTGAATGCTACCAGGCGCAGAGTATTCAATGCCTTCACGAACGTTATCTTTCTGGTGTCACACATGATATCTGCGTCTGTTTTTTCGTTCTTCCAGCTTAGGTTCCACGTGTCCTCTTCTTGGATGGCCACGTGCCATAACATATTTTACCTAATACAACTTCCACTAGAGGCTCCTTGACTAGTTTTGTAAGGTTATGGTGTTTATTCAGACTTGTACGTTTTCTAGACTTTAAATTTGTTGTATTGAGATATTATTCTTATCTATCTTATGGATCTATTATGATTTTCTTGTTGATCTTATAAATTTAATTAACTTCGATGGTTCATATAGTGGGTGGTAGCTCTTTAGATGTTAGTCATGACATGTGATTTTGGATACTATGTATATATGGATGATGTCAAGCAAACACCATAATAAATTAAGTTATCGGCGTCAAATGGATAGGTTTCATTGACCTACATGGGCTAACAATGGGTCATAACACAACTTATTTAACTCTAATCAAGTTTGAATAAATTTGTTTGAATTCATATAATTTATTTAACGGAAAAGGGTCAGAACTGTCCTTGAAGTATTGAAATTGGTACAAAATTGCCCTCCGTCCACCTATTTGAATAAAAATGCCCTACTGTTATTTTTTTGGCTCAACATTACCTTTATTACTAATAGAAAATTCATAAAAAAAAGAAAAATTAAATAATATCTCCGTGTTAGCGTCCCATTGATCTAACATAAATCCCAACCTGTAACTCGTCCAGATATTGACCCGCCCCAAATTTAAAACATAACTCTCTCTCTCTCTCTCTCTCTCTCTCTCTCTCTCTCTCTCTCTCTCTCTCTCTCTCTCTCTTCGTTATTTCATATTAGTGAGTATTTACTTACGAGTGTATGTCTACTATTATTCATGAGGCAAACTCAAAATTGAGTTATCTATTAGAATTATTTTTTATGGAAGACGGAAGGAATTGTCATATTCTTCTTAATGCAAAAAGTTTAGATTCTTTTTGTTTATGTTATGGGTATTCTTTATTATATAATTTTCTTTATTTGAAATTTGTGGGAGGGTAACTTCACTATTTTTTGTCATTCCTCCGTGAAAATTTGAGGATTTGTTTTTCAATTTTTTATATTATTTATGTGATGTGTATTTTTATTTTTTATTTATTTCACTATTTATTCAATTAATATGTAAGCTTTTCTACTCCGTGTAACGGGTATTGTGCAATTGTCATATTTCATATACATTGGGTTCATATGATGTACTAATAATAGTTAACAATTTTTTTAGATAATTTCTTCAGTATTTATTTTCTTGTTTTTGATTGTTATATTCAATATTCAGACGGGTTAAGGGTGAGTTTAGTTATATTTTAGTTGAAGTTTAAGTTAGGTCAGTGGAACGGTGACACGTGGATATTAATTAAATATTTTTTTTCTTCCAGAATTTTGTGTTAGTAATAAGGGCAATGTTGAGCCAAAAAAATAACGATAAGGACATTTTTATTCAAATAGGTGGACGGAGGGCATTTTTGTACCAATATCGATACTTCAGGGGCAGTTTTGGCCCTTTTCCGTTTATTTAATTATATACCAAACAAAACTAGAAAAAAATTCTTTTTATTATGGCTATATCTTACATAACAAACAATTTCTTTTTGTGAATTTTTTTTATTCATTTCAGTTACAGTTAAATCTTACAAGACCGTCTTCCCTTTCTTTTACAGAAAAGGGAAGAAAAATGAATTAATAATTGAGGTAAATAACAAAAAAAAGAAAAGAAAAAAGAATAAGGAAACAATCGTGTATTTTCTATATCTAGCCAAAAATAAAGGAGGTAATAAGCTATGCTACTCTGCTCCTTTCAGCCCTTAAAAACTTGTTGTTCCTCGGCTTAATGACCAGGTCCTCTTGGGCTAGGTCCTGAAGGTAGTCTCTCAAGCCAAAATGACAAATTGTTTTTCGCCTTCTCATATATTGATGGGATTGTTGCGAGATGAATTTCACCAGGTAAATCTTGTGACAATACTCTAGCTGCCTCAATATGGTTTTGACTTGTAATGACAATAAAGATGGCAAAAATTATCAACAAAGAGGTACTTCTTCGATAATCCATTCTCGAATAATTCAGAGATCAAAGCACTATAACGTGAAGATAGGTTTGCCTCAAATTCAAATGATTTCTCTCGTCCTCTTTCAAGATATTTCTAAGTCGATATCACAAAAATTTGGTAATGTTTTTGATAGAAATGAGAGGATTGTGCTCTTCTTCTCTAGTTTTGCTAGTGAATGTGGATGAAGAACGTTATGCATGAGTTTTGGTATTTATAGCAATGTATGAATAGGTTTCTTTTGTTTAACTTTGAACAAATAATAGTATTTGTTGAATTGAAATTCATGTAGCAGAGGGACGTGTTGACCAAGTAAACATGAAAAGGTCATGCATTAAATAATTTCTCGATTTCCAAAAATGCCCCTATTTCTCTGTGTTTGATGCTTCAAAGTTCAAACATGAGGGTAAGATAGGGATTGGATTTTGAAGGGTGATGTGGGAACAGCGTAAGAAGTTTAAAGAGTCCACATGTTTGAAAGTCTTGGAGTTGGACTGTACTGGCGCTTGTTGACGGAGTATGAATAAGCCTGAGATTACGTTATTGCCCTTTTACGTAAGCGCTTGTCTATAATCTTGTGGCTAGAGTCTAGACTTTTCTACACTCTCACAATGAATATTTTCTTTGTTTCCCGCTTCCTCTTTGGGGCTCCATTAATTAGGATTTATAGTTGGAAGTCCATAAAAGCGCTCTCTACATTGGCGTAATTAGAAATTCTCTTAAGGGTATTTAAATTTTAAATTAAGTCAATAAATATTTTTTATCGATGAATGGTATATCAATTTTTTTTTGATCAAACTACACAATATTTAGCAAAACAATAAAAGAACTTTTAATAGAACTATAATTTCATAATTCAAAATTAAAATACCATAAGGATAACATTAGAAACTTTGCTAATAAAAGTAAACATACACCAAAGGAAAGAGAGAGTCGAGAGGATTTGTAGTTTGTAGAGAGCTTTTGTTGAAGAAATATTTTGTGGAGCTTGACTTTTAAATTATAAAATTTATTTAACAAATAATTTTTAGTTAAAAATTTACTTTTAAGATTAGTTGTTTATTTTTACCTAAAATTTAAGTTTTAAGAGTTATTTTATTAGGAATTTTTTTAGATTGAAAAAGAATCAAATAGATCACACATGGTAGTTTCCATTTAGTTTTGGCAAATAAAAATAAGCAGAATTTTGAATCCGTAAACAACATGTCACTTTGAACACCATGAACCATTGGACTGCCTCACTCAAATGTGTTAAGAGTTATTAAAATATAATATATACTCATGTCAAGTAGTATTTAACTTATATATATACAGTATAATTTTTCGTCGAATGGTGTGTGCTGGACAAACCTTGGCATAGGGTGGCTACGCCACTGGCTCTCTACCAAAGACGATATTACAAGGGGAATCGAACTCGAGAACTGACAATGGATAGATTATTTCATCAACAAATATATCCCAACAAAAAATGGAAAAGTATCCTGTTTCTAAAATATTTGTCTATCTCGTTAGACAATTACAGGTTCAAAAGCCGATCTTTTTATTTTTATAACTGATGACTAGTTTTGTTACACTCGCCATGAAGATCTGACTAAGTAGATTAGAGGTCTAAATAAATGCAAATGAATCAACTAGTATAAGAACATTTTCTCCAGTTAATTAATTACTATAAGAAAACGAAGTAGTAATATATTACCTTGAATCTACTAGTTATACATTGAAATTTAGTGCAGCTTTTTGTTTCCGAATTTATTGAAATATAGGAGTAATAATTTACCAAATTTGTCAGCCTTCGGTGGTGGTCGCTCAAGACATTTGACTGGCCAAAACACTACCAGCAATTTTCTATAATATACAGCAGCCACATTCGCAAAAGATTATGACTTTTTCATAGCCTTGTCAATAAAATTGTACTACGATGACTAAGATAATCCATTCCTCTCAATTTATGTGGCATTATTTTGACCCAACATAAAATTTAAGAAAGAAAAATAAATTGACGTATGGTGTAAAACAAACCATAGATAAATTATGTGGATATAAATTAATTCATTAAGAGTAAAGTAAAAATTCTAAAGATAAATTGCTTCAAATGTGACAAGAAGAAAACAGTGTCACATAAATTGGGATCGAGAATATAAAACAAATAAATTAATCATCAAAGTAAGTGCAGTGTTATTTTCACTTAAATTTTATTTTTGACCACTCCCACTTGCTTTCTGTTGTGAAAAGAGAGCAATCTCGTATTTCAAATTCAGTGTAGCTAATTAATAACACTTAAAAAATAAATTGATATATGATGAAGAAAAAGAATTTGGTTTCAATTCAGAAATACATTTTACCTAGTGCTACATCGAGTAATATGAAAATCGGGTCAATCAGTAGATCTACTAATTAGAAGATTAAAACTTTTGCAAAATCATATCGAGACGGTTTAGTAATGCTTTAATTTTCATTCGTTTTAAGTTTTGGGAAAAGATTACAGTGTGGAAGCAAAATCCTGAAAAGGAATTTTTGAGAAGCAAATCTCTAATATTTGAAATTTTGACGACCTGAGAGCTCCATTGCTCTAATGAGATTGGTGTAGTTTATTTTTTTTTTCCAAGACATTATGATGGATGAACTTTTTAAAGTTATTATTTATCTTTTGATTATGTTAAGAAATATTTTGGGAAAATAACCCCGCATAAGAATTTTAAGCATGTTCCTGATGATCGTCAGAATTTTGAAGCACTATGCTGAAAAATTTTGTTGATCCGTCGGGATTTATGGCAAAAATTCTACCTAACGTACTTTAAATTCAAGCGTTGGTCTTTTATCTCAAATTTTTTATTACCGAGGTCAAAAAATAATAACGGCACAAAAGTATCCTATATGTGCAAATCACCCTTTTTTCTGCTTAGTATATTTAACTAATTTTTTTGGCAGATATTTAAGGCAACTTTTGGACTATGGCAATGAGGAGCATAACTAACATACATAAATAACTAAAAAAGAATGCAATTTTAAGTATTCTTGAGAAACTCAATGTATATAGAGTTAGACCAAAAACCAAAAACTCGATGTACATAGAGACCCATATTCGTAAAGAGCAACAACGCATTAATATGATAAGTCACCTTGTTAGACAACTTGTGATTTATATTTCGAATGTACTAGTGTCTAAGAGCCCGTTTGGCCAAGCTGTCAAAAATTACTTATTTTGGAAAACGGTTTTATTGAAAAGTATTTTTTGAAAAAGTACTTTTGCAAAATAACAGTTTGTGTTTGGCCAATTCATTTGAGTAGTACTTTTTGCGAGCTCACTCTGTTTGATCAATCAATTAAAAAAATACTTTTAAGTATCAAATTAAGGAAAAATGACAGTAAAAGTTCAATTTGCGATTAGTATTATTTAGAAAGAAAAATAAATTTAAACATTTATTAGAAAAGAATTCAATTAAAATATAAAACATAAAGTAAAAAATATAAATTTAAAATTCTAATTAATATAAAATATATTTATTCCAAAGTAATAATATTGAGTGTTTGGTATTACTTATTATTTACGTGATAGTTTAAATATGTAAAAATACATCATTCAGTTAATTTAAAATCTACTCTTAGGAATAGGAGAAAAAGAATAAAAATATGATTAAAATAAAAAAGAAAATAAATGTATAGTAGAAATTAAAAAGAAAAAGGAAAAGGAAAAAAAATATTAAATTAATAAGGGATAATTTAAAAAATATAAATTTATTGTAAGGTTATTTTAGTCTTGAATAAATTAATTTTCTGCTTCTGTTTCTGCTTTTTGGAAGAAACTAGAATTTGTAGCTTCTCCCCAGAAGCAGAAAAACTACTGCTGCTGCTGCTCAAAAGTATTTTTTTATTTTGGCCAAACACCTTAAATTTTTTAAAAAGTACTTCACTCACAAAAATAAGATACTTTTGGCCTCCCAAAAGCTTGGCCAAACATGCTCTAAATCAACTTGTTCGCAAGCAAATTTGCAATTCATTATTTGTGTCTTTGACCAAAAATTGCATACAACTGCAAAACTATTAGGAATCTTTATATAAGTAATCAGCCAAATTTATAATATAAATATTCTAGTCGATATACATAGATTATATACCAAATTATATACGATTATACACCTTTATACATGAAATATATATATATATCCGTCCGCTATTTTTAATTTAAATAGTTAAATAAACAACTATTTGAGTTAATTCTTCATTTTTGGGAACCTAAATGGCCAAAACAATCCCTCGAAATTAATTATGGAAGGGACCAGGGATCCAGTAACAGGAGTTCCTAATACCAACAATACTCTAATTGGTAGCTCCTTTATGAATATTAATATAGGAGTCGTTGATACAGACAAGAATGGCATGCCAAGGGAGTGGTAGGTGAAGCGGCAGAAAGAGGTACTTAAACCAGTTTCTGAGGTTCCTAACACATATGTACCTAGCACAAAATGATACAGGAAAAAGAAGAGGGCTGGATTCAGGTTAAAGGGTTGTCACCTAGCAAAGGGAGTCAGGTATCCAACAATAGGGTTCCAATGACGAATACAACAAATGAATTCAGTCCATTGGGAATTCAAGAAGATATACATACTGGTCAGGTAATGACAAGCATTCAGGAATTAGGCTAATGTAATAGAAGTAGGAGTGATGGTAATATTGGTACTTCCCTCTTCATACCAGTATGGGAATAGTTACCTGGAATGTTAGAGGTTTGAATAAAGTTTACAAGAAAAAGGAGTTAAAGGAGTTTCTTAGAGTAAATAAGATTACAGTTATAGCTATAATAGAACATAGAATAAAGGGGAGTAAAGCAACATGTAGCATGATACAGAAAATGGTAACTAGGTGGTGTTGATGCACAAATTGTGATAATTTTGGGAGAGGTGTGTATAGGATAAAATATGTTCATATTTAATGCTCGTATAATAATGCGATACGTGGAGCCGAAAGCAAATGGAAAGCAAGGCAAATTGCAATCAGGTCCAAAGGCAGCAATCCCGTTTGTTCCCAAAGGGAATGATGTTCATAAATACAAAATAAATGTCTGTCACCGGGTAGCGTTTAATGAAAAATGTTCTATAGCATTAAGTGCATAATCTGTTATAGAGAATATGACATTCATTGCTTACCGTTATACATTCTTCAATGGCCCATAATTGTCATTTAAGAGGGACTTGATCCTAGGACCTTGTTCCCGAGTAACAACTATAAATAGTGAGCTCAACAGCCATTGTATGGAGGGATTTTTCTGACAAACTTATGCTATACATTGTTCGAAGCTCAATAATATTTTATCTTCTTGCTTATTAATATCCTTACTGCTGCCTCCGGATGTTCTACTCCCAGAAACATGATTCCTGTTATCTTACCTTGATTTCAACGCTAAGTCTTACATTCTTGTTTAATTTATTTTTTATTTTTGGGATTAAATCGATTCACTTGTCTATAAACCACGTATAAATTCAAATGTACCATTTTACGGGTAAACAGTTCGGCGCCCACCATGGGGCTTAGACAGTTGTATAATTGAGTCGATTCTTGCATCTATTACTAACTTGTTTGATTCTTTGTTTTTAGCAAAAATCATAGAAAATGGAAGATAACAATGTCAACGTCGTATACAACATTGAGGCCCAAGGAAATCAGCCTCAGCACGAAGATTCGATCAGTGATCCCGCAACGAGGGAGATGAGGCCACGCCGGTCCATGGCGGGCAATATCCGCGACATGTTCGACATGCAACTCCTGATGATTCTGAAGACTAGCACGTCGCTGAAACAGTAAGGATCCCGAGGGAGTAACAAAAGGCCATAGTGGGCCATCTCTCATGATAGAATCAAGTCAAGAAGGAGTTAAGGCAGACGTTGTCGAGTGCTTCCAACAACGCGAATAGACGAGGTCCAGTTCCTTCCGGTGCTCTCGCAAATTAAACAACACATAGGGCCGACAAAACACCCCCATGGGCGAAGTCGGCTTCTACAAGGCATGGGGGAATAGTAGCGGATGGGGGAACAACAAAGAGAATGATCCCTTTAAAACCGAACTTATGCGGTTTATGAGGGAAATAAATGCCCGAATGGATCAAATTTTGGGCGCACCACTAGTATTGAAAGGATCGCACTCAAAGAAATACACTTAGTTGCCATTCAAACCAAGCGCGGCAACAGAACTGATCCCTAAGCGGTTCAAAATGCCAGACGTGCCAAAGTATGATGGGACTTCGGATCCCCAGGAGCACATCAACACCTACACAACGGCGGTGAAGGGGAACGATTTAGCTCCGCACGGGATTGAGTCAGGTTTACTGAAGAAATTTGTGGAGATGCTCATGAAGGGGCCCCTAATATGGTATTCGCTCTTACCCGAGCACTCAATAGATTTCTTCGAGATGCTCGTGAATTCTTTTATCAAAGTCCATGTCGGGCCCAGAAAGGTACAGGCCTGAAAGGCCAACATATTCAGGATCGCACAAGGAGAGTCTGAATTGCTGCGGGAGTACGTGACCAGATTCGCCAAAAAAGGATATTGCTGTCGGCCGTACCAGATGAATGGGCAGCTGAAGCATTTACTAAAGGGCTGAATTCAAGAAGTTCTGACGCTTCCAGGAAATTGAAAGAAAGTCTGCTAGAGTTCAAGGCAACGACATGGGCAAATATTCACAACCGGTATGAGTCAAAGATATAAATTGAGGATGATCAACTCGGTTTCCTCGCATCAACCAAGGGTCGGGACCGTGAGAAAAATAAGGAGGAGTTCAAAGGATGATCTAGACACAGATCGATGGTTTTCAAGAGGTCGGTTTTTGTCAATGGGCCGAATGACGCGGTAGAGGTTTTTGATCGGCGGATAGATTCGCTACCGATAGGAGATCTAATCGCCGCCGGAATAACAGATCACTGCAGGACAAGGAGATATCGGGTTCTCGGGACTCCTCCTATCCCAGGCTTTTCGAATACAAATTCAACGTCAACGTAGTGGAGCTATTGTCGGCTATGAGGAATATTAAGGAAGCACGGTTCCCTAATCCAATGAGATCCGATCCCAGTCAAAGGGATCTTAATTTGTGGTGCGAATACCATGGGACCAATGACCACCGGACAAGGGACTACCGTCACTTGCGCGAGGAGGTGGCGACATTGTTGAAAAATGGCCATCTTAGAGAATTCTTAAGCGACCGGGCTAAAACAACTATGGCCGTAATCTTGATAACGCGTGATAGCATCCTAGGAAGCTCAACTCTATTCAAGGACAAGGATGAAGCTTTGGAATCTCAAAGATGGCCTTTAACAATATGTCAAGCTAAAGAGTTGCAAAATAAGGCCATTAGACTTCAAGTGCAAATAAAGAAGCTTTTAATTGTGGAGGACGAGCTCAAGACCAAAGGAGATAAATTATACAAGTTTTACAATTATTTGGTGGCCCAAATTGAAGTCCAAGAGGAGGAAGATTGAGTCCCGAACTCGGCCCTTGAAATCTAGCAAAAGGGCACCCAGAAGAGCCCAAAATGAGCTTAAAAGAGGTCCAAATGGGGGTGTTTGAAATGGAGCCCAATTGGAGTCCAAACCAATGGCCCAAACTAGTAGTTTTAAGGCCCAAATCTGCCCCAAAGGGATTTGTCCGCCCCTACCTAATTTTGTGACTTTTCTTATTTCTTAGCAACCACCCTACCTAATTTTGATGACTTTGTTACCCCTTAGCATCCCCCTACCTAATTGTAATGACTTTTTATGCCTTAGTACTCCTATAAATAAGGAGTTCTTCTCATTCATTGAGACACTTCATTATTGATTAAGTATATCATACTTTGAGAGTTCTTTTGAACCTTTGTTACTTGTGCTTTGAGATTTATCTTTCAACCTTTACTAGTTCATAGTTCAAGGTAGTAAGATTACTTCTCTATTTTGATATCTTTGATTCCTTTGTGGTATTCTTAGAAGGCGATTAATACTAGTTATTAATTGTTGTCTCAAGTTACTCGTAAAGCGGTCAAGATCCGAATCTATTATTTTGATTTGCTTTTAAGTAAAGGCGTTTGATTTCTTCAATAAATCAAGACGTTGTTGCTTTGATCTTGTCAAGGCTATAGAACTTGCGTTCTTGGAAGTTCTTGGAATTCTTTCCTTGAATTTTCCCATATCCTTTATTTTTTGCCCTTTTGTTCTAGTTGTTCAATTCATTATTGTTATTGCTTCCGTATTTACTTTTCAAATTCTTACTCTAGTTTGGATTCCCGACCTTGTCGTTATCAAGTGGTATCAGAGCGGTTCTATCAAGGTTTCATTCTTGATAATTCTGGGGATTTCTTGAATACTTAGAGCAAAAAAAAAATAACAAGTTAAAAAGAAAAAAAAAAAAAAGGAAATCAATTTTTTAAAAAAAATTGCTTGCTCTCCAGGAACTTTCTTTTGTATCTAATTTATTTCCAAAAACTATCAAAGGAAACAAGAAGAGGGGATCCCAGATTTCAAAGATAAGACAAAAATTTAATTTTTCTTACTCTTTCTAATCTAAATATATAATCATTTCCTTTTTGTTCGTGTCTTGTTTCAACCGAGCCTGATAGTTCTAGGATTTGGTTCTTCTTTCATTTATTCCCCAAAAATTTATATTTTACTACTAAGAACTTTATATGAGTTGGGTTTAACCATAAATCTACAAAGTATTTTGTTCAAAGGTTATTTCGAGAGGAAAAAAAGGCAAGAGAGGTGAGAGCATTATAGGGAAAAAGCCAAATTTGAGAGATACATATTTCCCTTAATCTATGTCAAGATGTCTCAAACAGGTAGTTACAGTGGAAGGAGGAAAGCTATGACTCAACAACTTGAAAAGTCGAACTTACAGTATACCGAATGGAAGGAAGATAAAAGAGCTAAAGTGATGTCTGCAATTTATGCCTTTAGAATTGACAAATCATTTGGCTATAACTTAATTAGCACTTATATGGTTGAGAAATTGAACTTGCCTTGTGTTGAACATATTGAACCCTACATGTTGAAAGGGGTAAAAGTAGATAAAAGAGTGTTCTTGCCATTCTCTATTGGAAGGTATGAGGATGTGATTTGGTGTGATGTCATTCCGATGAATAGTTTTCATATCTTGTTGGAATGGCCATGGTATGTCTATAGAAGTGCTTCATATAGTATTGAAAAAAATAGATACTCTTTTGAGATTAATGGGAAGAAACTCATTCTTGGGCCTTTGACTCCCTCACAAATTTGTGAAGATGAAAAGATTGTTAAAGAGAATATGAAAAAATATGAGAGAGAAAAGAATGAGAGGAGTAAGGGAGTGCATGTTGACATTCCAAGAGAGGAAAAAGGAGAGGTTGTCTTGAGTGAAAAGAGTGGGATGTCAAGTGAGGTAAAGAGTGATATTGAAAGAAAAGAAAAGAGAGAAGGTAATGAGATGAACAAAGTTTGTGAGGTAGAGAGAGAAAAGCAAGAAGGATTGAGTGAAAGCAAAGAAAAACTCTTTAGTGAGAGAAAAGAGGCTAAGGGTGAGGAAAACGTTAGTCTTGTGATAAAAGCCAAAGAGAGTGTAAGCAAGAAAAAAGTTTCTTTACTTCCTAACCCATTAACTCTTTATTGTTTTAGTTCTTGTGATTTTGTGCAACCACGTGTTGAAATACCTTTTGAAAGGGGTGGTGAGGCGCAGGAGATGGTAGCAAAAGATCCAATTGGATTCCAACATGAATTTGGCGATATATATTCTTGTTGGATGGTGGAAGATAAAAGCTTGGTTAAATTCTTTGTTATTGAACCTTTTGACTATTTTCATTCTTATTTACAGTGTTATGACATGGAGTTTCCTAAAAGCATTGCTAAGTTGGAGCCATTGCATAAAAGAATACAAGGTGATGATGTTCCATTGGTAAATAAATCCAAGTATGGTATGTATAATTGGTTTATTTGCATTATTGGCCTTTCTAGAACACCTAAGGTATTTTTGGAGGTAATGAATTATACTCTTATTTCTTATATTGGTGACTTTATAATTTTTGTGGATAATGATATTTTGATGCACATCAAGTCATTAACTGTAAGATCTAAGTTAAAGTGCAAGAGTAATTTGCTTCCTTTTGAAATTGTTTATGACATAAATGATTATGTATTCCAACTTGGTGGAAAGAGGCATGAAATTTATGAGAAGAGGCTTGTGAATGAGTTAAATATTTCTTCTTCTCTTATTCAAGTGGCTAATGAGTTTTCATGTGATAAATTGCTAGAATGTGATTTTTGTTGTGTGATGGGGAGTCATTCTTCAAGTCATGTTCAATGTGAGCTTGTAAAAGTATTTGTTACTAGTAAAGATGATATACATGATTGTTGTAACACTTGTGATCAAATACTCTTTCATGTAGAGGAATCCATGAGATTTTTAATTGTAGATAGTTGGCTATATCATGAAAGTATCTTCTTTGATATATGTGGTAGAGATACTTATATTAAATGGATGTGTGGTCAATATTTTATAATTTCTTTGTCATGTATACCTATGGACTAACTTACCGACAAGATCGAATTGCAAGTTCCATTGCATGGCGTATCTACGAGAGGTTTTTATTGTATTGATCTAGGTAGGCATAAATTTTGTTAAGATGATGATATCCATATGCTTTATTTATACCTATTAGGATTAATTGGGTTAAATGGACACATGGGCACTATCTTATTTTATTCCTACTAGTTTTTCAGATTAGTGGATGCCATTTACAAGGGCGTGTTTTGTTTTTCTTGCAAGGTCGAAATTCGAGAACGGATTTTCTTCAAGAAGAGGGGAATGATAGCATCCTAGGAAGCTCAACTCTATTCAAGGACAAGGATGAAGCTTTGGAATCTCAAAGATGGCCTTTAACAATATGTCAAGCTAAAGAGTTGCAAAATAAGGCCATTAGAGTTCAAGTGCAAATAAAGAAGCTTTTAATTGTGGAGGACGAGCTCAAGACCAAAGGGGATAAATTATACAAGTTTTACAATTATTTGGTGGCCCAAATTGAAGTCCAAGAGGAGGAAGATTGAGTCCCGAACTCGGCCCTTGAAATCTAGCAAAAGGGCACCCAGAAGAGCCCAAAATGAGCTTCAAAGAGGTCCAAATGGGGGTGTTTGAAATGGAGCCCAATTGGAGTCCAAACCATTGACCCAAACTAGTAGTTTTAAGGCCCAAATCTGCCCCAAATAGATTTGTCCGCCCCTACCTAATTTTGTGACTTTTCTTGTTTCTTAGCAACCATCCTACCTAATTTTGATGACTTTGTTACCCCTTAGCAGCCCCCTACCTAATTGTAATGACTTTTTATGCCTTAGTACTCCTATAAATAAGGAGTTCTTCTCATTCATTGAGACACTTCATTATTGATTAAGTATATCATACTTTGAGAGTTCTTTTGAACCTTTGTTACTTGTACTTTGAGATTTATCTTTCAACCTTTACTAGTTCATAGTTCAAGGTAGTAAGATTACTTCTCTATTGTGATATCTTTGATTCCTTTGTGGTATTCTTAGAAGGCGATTAATACTAGTTATTAATTGTTGTCTCAAGTTACTCGTAAAGCGGTCAAGATCCGAATCTATTGTTTTGATTTGCTTTTAAGTAAAGGCGTTTGATTTCTTCAATAAATCAAGACGTCGTTGCTTTGATCTTGTCAAGGATATAGAACTTGCGTTCTTGGAAGTTCTTGGAATTATTTCCTTGAATTTTCCCATATCCTTTATTTTCTGCCCTTTAGTTCTAGTTGTTCAATTCCTTATTGTTATTGCTTCCGTATTTACTTTTCAAATTTTTACTCTAGTTTGGATTCCCGACCTTGTCGTTATCAGGCGGAACCTTCGAAAGCCAAAGAAGACCCTCCTCGTTTGACAACCAACATGATTTTCGGGGGGAACAAGATTTATGGTGTGATATTTTCCGCGGCTAAAAAGACGAAGGTATCGGTAACCCACAGTAAGAGACTCCGGGAAGTCGCTGAGGAAGATATTACTTTCATGGAGGAAGACACAAATGGACTACTGCTGCCGCACAACGATGCCTTGGTAATTTCTTTAAATGTCTTAGATTTTAAAATTAAATGTGTTTTGGTGGACCCAGTAAGTTCGGCCAATATTATCTAGTAGAGAGTATCGGAGCAAGCCAAGCTGACCGGGAGTATCATTCCGGCCACAAAACTCCTCGCCGGGTTCAACCTGGCAAGCGTGATAACCCGAGGAGAGATCCTACTGCCCACAAATGCCGAGGGGGTGATGATAACGACCCTTTCAGAGGTAGTAGACAGCGATATGGGCTATAATATTATGCTGGGGAGACCATGGTTGCACGAGATAAAGGCCGTGCCATCAACATATCATCAATTACTGAAGTTCCCAACCCCCGAGGGAATTAAACAAATAAGAGGAGACCAACCGGCGACAAAGAAAATGAACGCAATCTCAGTTTCTAGTAGCAAAGGGAAGGAGCATGCAACATAGCAATTACAGGAATCGACGCCTGCTCCCGAGCCGAGCGAAGTCAACCAGGGGGAGGAGTCGTCGGAATCCTATCAGGTACCAAGATATTTCCAGGTACCAAAAGAAATCGACGCAACAAAGTCCATGAAGAACTTGAGCAAGTCACATTGTTTGAAAAATT
Source organism: Nicotiana tomentosiformis (assembly GCF_000390325.3). Classification (NCBI taxonomy): domain Eukaryota; kingdom Viridiplantae; phylum Streptophyta; class Magnoliopsida; order Solanales; family Solanaceae; genus Nicotiana; species Nicotiana tomentosiformis. The sequence continues at coordinate 37,666,468 of NC_090823.1, forward strand.
CTTGGAGAGGAACTTCCACTTGGGGATAGGACTAAACCCCGAGCTCAAGTCATGATTTATATAATTTTTTAAATTTATCGTTGATTGTTTGCATAGTCGCATGTGAGTATGACAAGTATCCCGCCGGAAGTGGCTATGCACAAACTGAGCCTAGATCCTAACATCCTTCCGGTGAGGCAGAAAAAATGCCCTATCGCCGAGATCAGAAAAAAATTCGTCAAAGAAGAGGTAACTCATTTGCTTGATATCGGTTTAATCCGAGAGGTAAAGTATCCTGACTGGCTAGCTAACGTAGTAGTAGTTCCAAAGAAGAATAATAAATTTTGCATGTGCGTAGACTATAAGGACCTAAATAAGACGTGCCCCAAAGACTCGTTCCCAATGCCAAACATTGATCAAATGATTGATGCGACTGCCGAGCACAAGTTAATGAATTTCCTCGATGCTTACTCCGGGTACAATCAAATCAAGATGAACCCGGAGGATCAGGAAAAAACTTCGTTCATAACGAACTTCGGCATATATTGTTATAATGTGATGCCTTTCGAGCTAAAAAATGCCGGAGCCACATATCAGCGGCTCGTAAGCAAAATGTTTGAGCAACAAATAGGGAAAACCATGAAAGTTTACATAGATGATATGCTGGTTAAGTCTTTGAATGCAGGTGATCATCTCAAACACTTGCAAGGAACCTTTGACATCCTAAGAAAGCACAACATGAAGCTTAACCCCGAGAAGTGTGCATTCGGAGTCAGCTCTGGTAAGTTCTTGGGATTCCTGGTGTCCCAAAGGGGGATCAAAGTCAACCCTGATAAAATTAAAGCCATCGAGGATATCCCTGACCAGCTATCAAGGGTGAAAGAGGTTCAAAGGTTGACAGGAAGACTGGTTGCTTTAAGCAGATTCATTTCCCGGTCTTCAAAAAAATGTCATTGTTTATTTCACTCCTCAAAAAGAAGAACAACTTTGAATGAACTCCTGAATGTCAACAGGATTTGACGGATTTCAAAAGGTATTTGTCGAGTCCTCCACTACTGTCAAAACCAGAGGAAGGAGAACAACTGTTGATCTACTTAGTGGTCTCAGAGGCAGCGGTAAGTGCCGTTTTAGTGCGTGGGGATGAAGGTATGCAATATCCTATCTATTATGTTAGTAAAATTTTAACGGGAGCAGAAACTCACTACTCACATCCGGAAAAATTGGCCTTAGCTCTCGTATCGGAAGCTTAGGCCTTATTTCTAATGTCATCCGATAGCTGTGGTGACAACTTTTCCCATGCGGAAAATCCTTCATAAACCTAAACTTTCAGGTAGGCTGGCCAAATGGGCAGATGAAATGAGTGAATTTGACATAAAGTATAAACCTATGACTGTGATTAAGTCACAAGTTTTGGCCGACTTTGTGGCTGATTTCAGTCCAGGACTGTTACCTTTGGCTACCAAAAAAGCAGCGATGGCGTCAGAATCAACATCAGGAGTTTGGACTTTGTTCAAGGACAGAGCTTCCAATATGAAAGGGTCCAGGCTCAGCATAGTGCTAATCATGCCTTCGGGGGAAGGTAGGCCATAAGAACCATTCTTTTGACTAACGATGAAGTAGAGTATGAAGCTTTGATTGCAGGACTCGAGCTAGCCCTGGGAATGGACTCCGAGGTCATAAAAATCAAATGTAATTCCAAATTGGTAGTAAATCAGGTCTACGGGATCTTCGAAGCCAAGAGGAACGCATGAAATAATACGTAGTGAAAATCAAGGATCTGCACGGTTAAGGGAATGGTCAATTACACATATCTCGAGAGAAGAAAACGCGGAGGCAGATGCACTAGCCAATCTGGGGAAGTCCACGAAAATGAAGGGATCAGACTCCAGTACGGTTATGCAGCTTATGCATTCGGTATTGGACACAGACAGCTATTACAAAGTAAACGCGACCAGTTTGTTATGGGACTAGAGAAATGAGATCATTGACTATCTCGAGCACAGAAAACTGCTTGAAGATCCCAAGGCATCTCGGGAACTTCGCACTAAAGTTGCTCGATACAGCTTCAAGGGAGGTCAATTGTATAAAAGATCTTTCCAAGGCCCGTTGGCCCGATGTTTGGGAGCTTCCGAAGCGAACTATGTCATGAGAGAAATCCACAAAGGAATCTGCGAAAATCTCTCGGGCGCAGACTCCTTAGTATTAGAGTTAATTAGAGCAGGATACTACTGGCCCCGGATGGAACAAGGCACCAAGGCTTATGTTCAGAAATGTGATAAATGTCAGTGCCACGCGCCCCCGGTAAGGTAAGATTTCTTTTGATTTTAAATGACTATTTTTCTATATAGGTTGAAGCAGGTCCTTACCAAAAAATTGGCGAGTGCGAAGTGGTATATTTCTTGTGAGAGTATATAATTTGGGGATTCGGGATACCAAAAGAGATAGTCTGCAACAATGGGCCATAATTTATAGGCGCAAAGGTCACAAAATTCCTTAAAGACTTGAAAATCAAAAGAATCACATCATCACCCCATCACCTGAGCGCAAATGGTCAAGCAGAATCACAAACAAGGTGATTATCCAAACTCTCAAAAAGTGATTGGAAGCAGCCAAAGGCAAATGACCTGAAGAGATGCCAAGAGTGTTATGGGCGTATCGAACAACGACCACATCGAGCACGGTGGAGACTCTTTTCTATCTTGTATACGGACCAGAAGCCTTGATCCAGGTGAAAGTAGGAGAACCTACCCTGAGATATCTCTGGGCCAATGAAGAAATAAACAACGAAGCATTATTGGTCAAATTAGAGCTGCTCGACGAACTCAAGGACGTGACGCATATAAGGATGACAGCCCAAAAACAGATAATGGAAATATATTATAATCGAAGAGCCAACCTCAATTATTTCAAAGTAATAGATTTGGTTTTAAGGAAAGTAACTCAGAACACCTGGGAACTCAACGCAGGAAAGCTAGGTCTGACATGGGAAGGCCCCTGTCGGGTTTCAGCTGTCACTGGGAAAGGGTCATACGAATTGGAAAATCACGACCGAGTAAAGTTGCCGAGCAACTGGAATGTGGCACACTTCAAAAGATACTATTACTGATGAGCACCAACTATACTGAAAGTGTGTGCTGCACTCTTGTTTTTTCTTTGCCCGATTTTTGTCCTAATTGGGTTTTTCTAGCAAGGTTTTTAACAAGGCAGCAACGGAAAGCATACTATGAAGGAAGCTTCGTCAACAGAAATAAGACCTTTAAATGCCAAGGCATGCAAGTAATGAGCCACTACGGAGTGGTTAGATAATATTTTGCTCGGTAGCAAAGTTTCCACCGGGAAGTAAAGTTTGTTATCGAGCCAACGGTTACCCGAACGTTCATAAGTGAAACCCGCTAGGGGATTGTTAGATAATCTTTAGTTCGATAGCAAAATTCCTAAGTGGAAGTGAAGTTTCCTATCGAATTAAAGATTCCAACCATTCACTAGTGGAATTTTCAAAGGATCAAGAATTTCAGTGTTTAAATTCGCATTCTTCGCATTCGAACACTGGGGGGATGATATGAGAATATGAAAACAATGACTGCCACATCGACGGGGACTCCAAAATCTAGAAACAAAGTTGTATCATCAGGACGTGGACTACGCGGCCAGCCCCGAAGAAACAAGTTGTACAAAGTAGACACAAGTAATGGCAGTTTCTTTTTAGCATAATGAGTGCTTATGTACTTTTGAAAATGGAAAGAATAAAGTAAAGTCCTTTTATTTTTATCTTGTTACTTGTCCGAATGATAAATTAATTATCATTTGAAAGTTAAACAAGTACTTCAAATGCTAGTGCCGTAATGAACATGAGACGTCCTCTTCAAGAGCACTGTAAACATAAGAGAGCCCTCTCTTATGAAACCCTCATGGTAAAGGGTTGATTCCGGAATAACTTATGCCCGGGATCCAAATGCTATCGGTGAAAAATACACCTGAAGCCTCGCATAGCTCGACGCAAAAATTAAAACTTGCACAATACTTAAACGAAAAGTATGCAAAGAGAAAAACTTGCACAATACTTAAATGAAAAAATATAGCAAACATGCCAAGCAGCACAAGTACAAAAGTATGGAAAAGAAAATAAAAGCAAAAAAGCTAAGCTACTGCATCTCCAGCATCCAGAGGAAGAGGAGCATCTATACCCCCGGGAGAGGTAGGTGGGTCCATTCCCGGGAGAAGTAGGTGGGTCCACCGCCGACTCAATATCTACCTCAAAAATAGTTAGAGGATGCAAAAGGCAGGTGTCCTGAGGAGTTACTGGGAGTACTTTGGGCGTAATGCACCACGGCAAAATCAAGCATCAGAGAAACACCTTTTTTTCCTTGTATATGGAGCAGAAACTCTGATTCCGGTGGAGATAGTTGAACCAACTATGAGGTCTTCCAGGACAAACGAGCAGGAAAATGCTGAAGCTATGTAGGTTAAGCTGGATTTGCTTGATGAGCACTGGGATTCGGCTTATGTGAGGATGATGGCACAAAAGCAAAGAATGAAAAGGTATTATAATTGTAGAGAGAATCTCTGATATGTTAAAATCAGAGACTTGGTTCTACAGAAAGTGACTCATAATACCCAATAAGTCAACGCCGAAAAATTGAGACAAAATTGGGAAGGACCTTATTGGATTTCAGCTGTAATCGGAAAAGGCTTGTATCAACTAAAAAATCAAGATGGAGTTAATTTACCAAGAAATTGGAATGTGAGTTATCTCAAAAGGTACTACTCTTGAACATTAATGATTTTACTGAAAGTACGCGCTGCAATAATTTTTCCTTCGATCAGTTTTTGTCCTAAATAGTTTTTTCTGGCAATGCTTTTAATGAGGCAACAACATAAAGTGTACCACGAATGTGAATTTCTAATGGAAACTGAAAATTTAGTGTTTGAATCCTCATACTTTTCATTTGAATACTGGGTGTCATGATCTAAAATCCGCCTAGCCGTGATGGCACCTAACCCAACCCATTAGGTAAGCCAAATAACAATCAACAATATTCTAACGAAATTAATATAAAATCAATAAGTGAAATAACTAAATTTTCATATACTAACCAAGGATTGGTAGTACAGGTCATAAGCCACTAAGACTTGAATTTACAAAGATGGTATGAAAATAAATACAACAATTGTTTGAATGTACATAAACAGATTACAAATGTAAAACTACCAAGGACAAGTGGTAGCTATGTGCGGAAAGCAAGTACATCTTCAACCAGCTTCCACCATCCACAGCAACTCCAAGAACTACACGCAAGATGCAGAAGTGTTGTATGACTACAACTGGCCCCATGTACTTAGAAAGTATCATAATTAACCTCGGAAAGATAATAGAAGCAAGAATTATAAATGATGCTTGCTAATCACCTGTAAAGTTTATAACTTCAACAAGTACGGAACAATAATATGATCAAGTCATGAATCACATATAAATCCATCTTGGTGCACACAATAACTTAACGTACTATGCTCAGTCAACAATCCAACATATAAAAAATATATGCAAATAAATCAGGTAAACAACCAGGGAAATTACAAGTAAAGATGAAATGCAATAACCAAATCAAACAATCCGTTGCGTCATACAACCCGATCCAAATAGAAATCACATTACTGCTCTAAGGCCCACATCAAAATTTCAATAACCGAACCAAACCAATGATCAACTCTCTCAAAGCCCACATCAACCAGAAACCCATCGATTTCTCACAATCCGTGTGTACAACATCAAAAAGAAATATGAGACGGTGACCCTAGGGGGATGTATCCATATCCACATGTTTCACGGAAAACTCCTGTGATAATAACATCAACCACACAGACAACTTACGTACTGCACAAATAACTCATGTGACAATAATAACAATATCTCGGATCCGCACGAACAACTCACGTGCTACACATACAACTCATGTGCCGCACGGATAACTCACGTGCCAGTATCACAATTCGCCTGGCATGGTCACAGGCTTAATATCACAATCTGCCTGGTGTGGTCACAAGCTTAGTATCACAATTCGCCTTACGTGGTCACATGCTCAATATCACAATCCGCTCGACATGGTCATAAGCTCAATATCATAATCCGCACGGCGTAATCACATGCTCAATATCACAATCCACCTGGCATGGTCATAGTCTACTAGTTCAATCCCTATCACACAAAAAGCAGATATACAAGAATACATGATTAAAGAACATCAAATTTCATACTCTTGTACTGGTATAAGTGACATGGTAAGGTGTATGCATATGCAATGGTTCTATCATAGCTCAAATCAGGCAAATACATCACAAAAGTAGCAATTATTAGGTTCAATCAGGTAATTAACCTCTATGTAACCTCAACCATGGATCATATAGCTCACAACATGAGTATATATAAGAATCATTACAACATGAAGCTTAGCAATCAATCCAAGGCATATCATAGACTAAACACTACTCCGGTGCACACATATGGGCTTAACCCCACACATGTGTGCCACCCATAACACGTAGCTATCACGAACAACTCAGACAACTAGTGCCTCAACTAAGTTTAGATAAGATACTTACCTCAAGCAACAACAACAACAACAACAACAACAATAGACCTTGTGTAATCCCACAAGTATGGGGAGGGTAGTATGTACACAGACCTTACCCCTACCTTCAAAAAGGCAGAGAGACTGTTTTCGAAAGACACTCGACTTAGAAAAGATAAAAGGAATGTCATCCCGCGCGAATCAACCTCCACACAGCTCGAAACTAGCAAAATGAAACTCAAAAATATCAAATAATGTCATAGGAATCAAACTCAAACAATAAAGGTTGAATATTTAATCAAATACTCAACGTCACCCAAAAGGTTAACTCGGGCAAGCATCCCAAAACCTGACAAAACTTAGTAATTCCGACAATTCATTCGAATATGAGTCCAACCATACTATTTTCACCCAAATCCAACTACGAATCGATGTTCAAATCTCAAATATTCACTTTAGAAAATATTTGAAAAAAATCCAAATTTTTCTTTTAGATTCATCAATCAAATGTCAAAATCAATGGTGGAATCATGTAAAATAATCAATTTCGAGTAAAAAATACTTACCGAATCCAAATAATGAAAATCGCCTAAAATATCGCCCAAATCTGAGCTCAAGGCCTCAAACATGTGATAAAATAACTCAACCCTCGAATAATAAAGTTTGTCCAGGCATCTCCGCATCTACGGATCAAACAGCCGCAACTACGGCGTCACATCTGCGACAAATAACTAACATCTACGAGTTCCACTAAAGCCGTGACCTCTAGCACCTGCGAAACATCTTCCGCTTCTGCGAATTGCTGGTGCGAGAAAAGATCTGCATCTGCACAATCACCCTTCCAGCCTCCTCTCTCACATTCGCGTAAGAGTGATTGCTTTTACGGTCCCGCAGATGCACTAAACACTCCGCATATGCGAACTTTTTTCCCAGATCAACATTGTACTTTTGCGCCCCATCGAGCGCATCTACGGCTCCGCACTTGCTCCCAAGGTTCCGCAGGTATGTCCACACCAGATCCTTACCAAAATCATTAATATCCAACATGACCCTAAGTGGTCCGAAACCCGTCCGAAACTCACCCGAGCCCCTTGGGACCCCATCTGAACATACCTATAAGTGCCAAAACTTACAATGGACCTACTTGAGGACTCAAATCCCATAAAATAACATCTAAATCACGAATCGCCCCTCAATTCAAGCTTAATGAACTATTTCAAATTTTCAAATTTCAAACTTATGCCGAACACATATAAACAACTTGGAATCACCTCAAATTATGCACACAAGTTCAAAATGACATAACAAACCTATTCCAACTCCCGGAATAATAATCCAAACCTGATAATACAAAAGTCAACTTCTAGTTAAACCTATGAACTCTCAAAACCTTTAAATTTCCAACTTTCGCCAAATAGTGCCAGAACCCTCTAGAAACATCCAAATGCAAATTCGGGTATACGCCCCAAGTCCAAAATCACCATCTGGATCTAACGGAACCATAAAAACTCTGATCCGAGGTCATATATATAAAAGTCAAATTTGGTCAACTCTTCTAACTTAAAGCTTCCTAGTTGAGAATCATTCTTCTAAATCAATATTGAACCACTCAAAAATCAAATGCAGCGATACACACAAGTCTTAACACACCATATGAATTTACTCATGACCTTAAACCACCGAACTGAATGAAAATGCTCAAAACGATCGATCGGTTCGTTACATTCTCCCCCACTTAAACATACGTTCGTCCTCGAACATGCCAAGAGTCATTCCAAAGTCGTCTAATCACAATATACACTCACCATACACATCGCCCCAATTCATATAATCCTGACAACACAACCTAACTGAAAATTCTTACTTCAACCTTAGTCCATAAACCTTAGAACCCAATCTCCAACATCCAAAATCCATTATAAGACCCGATTCTCACATTTATACAATGAATAAATCTGAACAAACTGTATCAAGACATAACCATAACCAAAGTTATAATCACATGTTATACCACATAACTCAGATACTCATATCAATAACTTTCGAACACAACAACTGCTCAACAAAAAACTTGGTACCGGTAACAAATATCATATCAAATAAAACCTTGTTTAAAACCTTCGTACACTGCCAATGATGAAAGAAATACGCAGAAACTCATAACCACTCATTCGAACAACAGGTCGTGGAGCTCTCTCGCTCGACAAGAACCATATCCAAATTTTAAGCTGACTTGTGACGTTATTCTTCCAAAGACTTAATCAAATTCGATAGTACTCACTCCAGGTCCAATAACCTCATCTCATCCAGTACTAGCTGCTCGACTGACATGCCATACCAGCACCACCTCAAGCCACATATCGTGCAATCCATGCACCAAACAAGTAACAAATTGCATGTACCCAATGATGAAAATGGAATCAAATGAGAGAACCGTCCCGCAAAATCAACAGATATCACCACAAAGCGTATTTCTATGAACCCATCACACATAGGAGAACCCAAACATACAAAATAAACACAAAGGATCATATTCCAACATAACTCCGCTCCGATGCGTGACCCAATCCGGTCCACATGGATTACCCATTTCCTAACTTCTCATACTCCCCAAACACGCGTATAACAACATCAACCACGCGAAGCACATGGCTATATCCATAATGCAATAGATAGCACAATATAACACCAACAAGAAGACCATAACCAAGGCGCCACCAAACATTCAACACCCCAAGTGTCATCTCGATCGAGTTTCGCCCAAGGCCCAAACATAACCGTATCATGTATAAATAACCAACAGTCTCACAACCCCTCATTGCATAGAAGAGTAACACATGGAACATATCAGGCACGAATAAGATCAACTCTAACAGAATGACATACCTCTCCATAATAGCCGTTCTAAGTAGACAAATTCCACCCGATGTAGAATACACATCCTTATTAGGCCTACCAGTGCCCCCCCCCCCAATTAATTTTGATCCTCCCAAAATAGGTATATAACCTTCCAAAATCTCCTAGTATCTTATATATAACACATACCATCAGCTGTGTAACTCTGGTCATATCTTCACAGCCCACAACCAAGGAACAATCTACATTTGAGAACACCCAGTCTATAAATCCCACGAATACAAATATCTCCATATCCGATCTTAACTCGACCACTCAAATGACTGACATAACCCTCATGCAGAATCATCCCATGAGAAGTACTCCCATCATTCTTCTGTGCCACATAGCAAAATATGAATATCAAGAGTCGATCAACCAGGCTATTACCGTAATACCAGTTAGGCATCCGAAAGTCCAAACACAATGTATCTTCCAAAATACGCACCCTTCTTAGGTGATACCCGATAGTGCCAGCATTCTTCAAAACATCAAAAACCGTCCATGCTGCCTAGAACTCATGACCAGCCCTTCGAATGGAACTGCAACCTCATACATGCAAACCTCAATTCCACATGTTGTACCGCATCTATTATGACATCATATGAAAACACGAGAACCCCGAAATCAGTCATGAAACATTAGTAGGATACATATTCTATCAGCCACAACCTTCCACTTGACCCCATCCAGGAGAAAATCCTAACATGCAACAAACTCCGCATGCCTGTCGAAAACTTATGTCCCAAGTCATAGTCGAAATCATTGAGAACTCTCTGAAGCCCATTTACACATAACCAAGCCATCATAATTGAATCCCTAGAACTCATTCAAGTCACGCAGACCACCAAACCCAAGAGTATTTCCACAAACACTCGTAAAGACTCACCATACCAAGGAATCGATCACCTCTATTACTATGTTGATCTAACCCACTACCAGGATATCCTATTTCTTCGAGTGTCTCTCGACTTGACTTCAAGTTAACACCTCTCTCTTCCAATACACTATGATACTTAACCCCATGATCACCACAAGCGACCCTAGAATGAAATCACATTGTCCTAAATACCATAAGCCATTGTATTCCCTTTTAGACACTCAATCGTACCATAACCGGGATACCCACTTTGAAGAGGCCTTTTATAAATCTGATATTGTTTCTCTACCTCTCTGATATTGGAATGTAGAATCAATAATGCTATAAGAATACCAGAAGCCTCGACATCATCCAATGCAAATCTCAGATCCTAGTCATATACAAATTCGGGTAATCCTCAAATACCGCACACGATTCTTGACCTCATTAGAACATTTTTGAGAGTCATCCACTATGCTCTAAATATCTAATGCACCACCAAAATTAGCCGAGCGACTTGTGCCCCATTAGAACACAAACACCGAAAGAAATGACCATACCTTTAAGAAATCGAGTGAAGCTCTTCTCTTTGCATACTACATCTACTACGAACACAGATCTGAATCATTTCAAAATTTCCATTTATCTATAAAGTGTAGCGCATCATGCACCTAGCAATTCCCTGGCTCAAGTTATCCTCAAAACCAACCTCTTCAAATCATAGCCGATCCACAAATATGCCTCAGACCGAAACAAATATAATAGATGACCACGCAACCTGATCGTCGACAGTAGACTCCCCCACTTGGCTCGAAGCCACAGAACATAACATTCGATAACCCACAATACCCTTACTCCATAATGCCATGATCTTGCACTGTACTTCAACTAATTCCTTCATAAGCTCATGTAGCAATAGTCTTAAAATACCTCAAATCATCTGCTAAACGCATATCCAACCTTGTGATAGTCGTGCAAACTTCCTCAAGTGAATTTGCAAAACATGCACACCCTATTGGTAGAAAGAAAACTCTCCACAGAAACATCATAAAGATTACACATCTGTAGTCCACCCCGCAGGTGTAACCCACCTACTCTGCCTCAAACTGGCATCTCTTTATGACCCCATCATGGCCACAACCACTGTGCGACCACTTAATCCTCCTGAGTCTGAACTCGTCAACAAGACATAATAATGTACTTCATTCTACGAATGAGAAACTAAAAGATCCCTAACACACTCATAAATGAAGACTGTACAACACATCACGATAGAAATCAAGCATCTATAGTACTTTCACATCCCAGCAAAATTCTTCTCGTCATATCCAAACAATTTAAGCATCGCCCTTAGTCATATAATATTTATCATATAGACATCTAACCACTCACTTAGCCATCAATCCCACTCCTAAGGATTCTATCGGGCATATAAGTCCAAAAGCACATACTCACACAACTGAAATAACCAAGCCCAAGCTACGGTCTGAACCTGGCCTCAAGTCTTCCAGGCTGGCACATCTCCACAACACAGAAAATGCATCTCATACCTCATCCATGACATCACAAGCCCTCGATGCCCAAATAATACCGAGTGCTAAATATAACATACGAGTGGATGGAAGAAAATCAAAGAAATATGCGTCAAGCTGAATCAATGCCGCACGATAGAGAACCTGTAGCCTCTCGAAGATAGATATGGATGTCATCATACCGATATGCAAGACTCTAACAGACAATTGCTCATGACTTGTAGAACCTATGAACCTATAGCTCTGATTCCAACTTGTCACGGCAAACAATCTGCCTAGTCATGATGGCACCTAACCCAACCCGCTAGGTAAGCCAAATAATAGTCAACACAATTCTAACAAAATTAATATTAAATAAATAAGTGAAATAAATAATTTCCATACAATAACCCAAGGATTGGTAGTACATGTCATGAGCCACTAAGACTTGGATTTACAAAGCTAGTATGAAAATAAATACAACATCTATTTGGAATATACATAAACAAATTACAAATCTAAAACTACCTAGGACAAGTGGTAGCTATGTCCGGAAAGTAGGTACATCTTCAATGCCAGCTTCCGCCATCCACAACAACTCAGCTCCAAGATCTGCACACAAGGTACAGAAGTGTAGTATGAGTACAACTGACTCCATGTCCTTAGCAAGTATCATAACTAACCTTAGCGAGGTAATATAAGTAAGAATTATATATCATGCTCGCTAATCATCTGTACAGTTTATAACTCAAACAAGTACAAAACAATAATATGATCAAGTCATGAATCACAAATAAAGACACCTTGGTGCACACAATAACTTAACGTACTCTGCTCAGACAACAATCTAGCATATAAAGAAGACATGCAAATAAATCAGGTAAACAACCAAGGAAATTGCAAGTAAAGATAAAATGCAATAACCAAATCAAACAATTCATTGCGGCGTGCAACCTGATTCAAATAGAAATCACATTATGGATCTAAGACCCACATCAGAATTCAATAACCGAACCAAACCAATGATCAGCTCTCTCAGAGCCCACATCAAACAGAAACCCATCGGTTTCTTATAATCCGTGTGTACACTATCAAGAAAAAATACGAGATGGTGACCCTAGGGGGATGGATCCATATTCACAAGTTGCACGGACAACTCACGAGCTACACGGACAAACACATGCTAATAACATCAATCGTACGGATAACTCATGTGCTGCACGGATAAATCATGTGCCAATAATAACAATATCTCGGATCCACACGGACAAGTCACGTGCTGCACAGAAAACTCACGTACCAATATCACAATTCACCTGGTGTGGTCACATGCTCAATATCACAATTCGCTCGGCGTGTCACATGCTTAGTATCATAATCCGCCTGGCGTGGTTACAAGCCAAATATCATAATCCTCCCGGCGTGATCACCATCTCAATATCATAATCCACCCGGCGTGGTCAGATGCTCAATATCATAATCCGCCCGGCAGTCACAAGCAACCAGTCCAATCTATATCATACAGAAATCAGATATACAAGAATACATGTACATGATCAAAGAACATCAAATTTCATAATACTAGACTACTATAAGTGACATGGTAAGGTGTATGCATGTGCAAAGTGTGCTCCCATAGCTCAAATCAGGAAAATACATCACAAAAGTAGAAATTATTAAGTTCAATTCAATCAGAAAATTAAACTCTATGTAACCTCAATCATGGCTCATATAGCTCACAACAAGGGTAGAAAATATAAGAATCATCATAGTATGAAGCTTATCAATCAATACAAGGCATATCATAGCCTAAACATTACCTCGATACACACACATGTGCTCAACCCCACATGTGTGCCACCCATAGCACGTAGCTATCACAAATAACTCAGGAAAATAGTGCTTCAACCAAGTTTAGATAAGATACTTACCTCAAGCAAGCAAAAATAATTCTCTAGAAATGTCATCCCGCGTGAATCGACCTCCGCACGGCTCGAAACTAGCCAAAAGTAACTCAAAAATGTCAAATAATGCCATAGGGATCAAACCCAACTGATAAAGGTCGAATATTTAATCAAATATTCAAAGTCAACCAAAAGGTCAACTCGAGTTTTCACCCCGGAACCTGACAAAACTCAAAAATTCCGATAACTCATTCGAATACGAGTCCAACCATACTATTTTCACTCAAATCCGACTCCGAATCAATGTTTAAATCTCAAATATTCATTTTAGAAAAGTTTTGACAAAAAACTTCAATTTCTCTTTTAGATTTATCAATCAAATGCCAAAATCAACGATGGAATCATGTAAAATAATCAAATCTGAGTCATAAATACTTACCCCAACCCAAATTGTGAAAGTCACCTAAACAATCACCCAAATCAGAGCTCTAGATCTTAAAAATATGATAAAATAACTCAACCCTCGAATAATAAAGTTTGCCCAGGCATCTCTGCATCTGCGTACCAAACAGTCGCATATCTGTGACAAATAACTCATATCTGTGAGTTCCATTTAAGCCCCAACATCTCGCACCTGTGGAACATCTTTCGCTTCTGCGACATTGCAGGTGCGAGGAAAGATCCGCATCTGTGCAATCACCCTTCCAGCCTCCTCTCTCGCATCAGTGCAAGAGTGACCGCTTTTGCGATCCCGCAGATGCGCTAAACACTCCGCATCTGCGAATTCCTGTCCCAACTCAACATTGCGCTTTTGCACCTCATCGAGTGTATTTATGGCTCCACACGTGTGCCCAAGGTTCCGTAGTTGCGACCACACTAGATCCCTGCCAAAATCAGCAATATCCAACATGACCCAAAGTGGTCCGAAACTCATCGAGCCCCTCAGGACCTCATCTGAACATACCTATAAGTCCCTAAACTTAAAACGGACATACTCGAGGCCACAAATACTACAACATAACATTTTAAATCACGAATCGCTCCTCAATTCAAACTTAATGAATAATTTAAAATTTTTAAATTCCAAACTTACGCCAAACACGTCTAAACAACTCAGAATCACATAAAATTTTGCACACAAGTTTCAAATGACATAATGACCCTATTACAACTCCTAGAACAATAATCCGAACCCGATAAAATCGAAATCAACTCCCGATCAAACGTATGAACTCTCTAAACTTTCAAAGTGACAACTTTCGCCAAAGAGTACCAAAACATTCTAGAACACATCCAAATGCAAGTCCGGTCATACACCCAAGTCCAAAATTATCATCTGGGCCAAACAAAACCATAAAAACACTGATCCGAGATCAAATACATAAAAGTTAAACTTGGTCAATACTTCTTACTTAAAGCTTCCTAGTTGAGAATCATTCTTCCAAATCAATCACGAACCACTCTAAATCCAAAACCGATGACACACGTAAGTCGTAATACGCCATATGAAGCTGCTCATGACCTTAAACCACCAAACTGAATGCGAATACTCAAAATAACTAGTCAGATCATTACACTGAGGGGAGAGAATCCTACTGGTAATAGATCGTGATAAAAAAATGCTAAAAGTGTTAATGCTAACTTAAAAGTAAAAGAAAGTGTAATATCCAGTTATGCAGTAATACCAGGGATTGCTGAAACGGGGGAACATGTTTTGAACTTAGAAGTTCAGTTGCTATGGATCACCTCAAATTAGGACTGGATATTGTACATCCATCCCCTTAGAAATAAAGAAGTATAAATTAGTCACATGTATTGGCAGTTTGTTTATTTGAAAAATATAATTTTCATGCTTTTCTAAATGTACTCATGAAAATAGAAGGAATAAATAGAAAGTCCTTTTGTTTTTATCTCCTATTTCTTGTCCAAAAGACGTGGTATTTTTATTATTTGATTGTTACTAAAACTTCAAATATAAGTGCCGCAATGTATAAGAGATGTCCTCTTCAAGAGCACCATAAACATAAAGGTTCTCTGTTATGAAACCTATCTAGTTAAAGGTTAAAAATCAAAAGCATGAATACCCGATAATAAAGTCAACCAGATGCAAAACTTTCCGGACATTAACAATAGAAATCATAGATCCAAATTCGCTAACTTAAACCCCTGAGAAGCTAAGGAAGAAAGAAATTTCACATTTCAACTTTCAGGTCCAAAATAGAGCACGAAATAGTTACAAGGGTTGTAAAAACAAACTTTGTAAAATACATCAATATACTTTATTAGCAGAGGTTAAAGGTTGAGAAGCTTCTTCTGCATCTTTTGGAGTTGAAGGTTTCTCATCTTCGTGCTCAACGTTTTCAGCTTCTTCAAACCTGCGGATTTAGAGCAGGTTTTTGAAGAGCTTGAAGCAGTGAGTCAGGTAGGAATGTTCTCGATGACGGTTGTTTTCGAAGAACGAGCCTCGGCAATGTAATTATCTATATTTTCAGTGCCAATTTTGGCATCCTCCAGAGTTTTCCTTCACATATTGTAAACAACATGAGCTTTATCAAGCAAGAAAGAATCCTCTTAAGCTCAGAACCTGGGTAGTAGTTCTTGGATTTTTTACTGCAGTCGCTCGTTGTTAACTTTTAAAATGTTATAGGTCCCCGACAGGTCAGAATTATTTTTTGCGTGTCTAGGACTTTGTTCCATGATCTTTCAGAGCCTTTCTTCCATTTTGGCCCTTTTCTCTTCGGCCACAGTAGATTCCTCGGTCTTGGAGCATATGTTAGCTTCCAAGTTGTTGATTCAATTCATGGAAGCAGACTCACGTTCAAAAACTAGAGTAATAACATCCTGTAAATCTGCCTATTTAACCTTTCACTCAGTAAGTTTGACATGTAGCTGAGTGGATTCTTGGGTATGAGTCCTTTTTTCTTGCTCTGTTTGCTCCAGCCAGGCCTCAAGTTCTTCCATTTGTGCAAGTTTGGCCTCTAGGACTAGAAGGCTCTCAGCAAGTTGATCCCGCTCAGACTGAAGAGTTTCCTTGTCAAGTATCATTCTTTGTATACCCTCAGAGGCAAGAAGGTTGGCATGTAAGGTTTAATCATAATATCATTAGAGCCAGGGGTGAAAATAAGCATAAAAAAGAGAGGAAAACAAAAGGAACCTGAGCAGAAAGATGCATGTTGTTGTTGATTAAATATTTAGTAAAAAGAATATTAATTTTCCTTTAATCTTTCTCCATAGCCAAAATTTTCAAATAATTGGCAATCCAAACCAATTTGGAGAGAATATGAAACTCATTCGGAACCATAATGGTAACACTACGTTTACCATTAGGGTCCTAGATGGAAGTCAGGAAGACATTTTCTATGTTTCCATGATCAGGCGGTCGGGGGAAGAAACATCTTGCTCTCAGGTAGTGGTGACCAGTGATGGAGCATAAGCAGATGGTGAAGTAGAAATTGGGGCAGCACTTGAAGCGGTACCCTTCTGGCTAGTGAGAATAATCGGAGCCGGAAAAGGAGAGTGAGCTATTTCAGCTAATTCAAACTTTCGAAAGAGTCCCTTCACGTCCTTTAGATGAATTATTGGTGTTCATTTTCTTATTCATCTTTGAAGAGAATGGTTTCAGCATCATCCTCGATTTCTTCTTCGTTGAGGACCACAGTGTCCAGTCCTTCCGGAATCTCCTTTGTAACCGAGGGCTTCATTTTAGCCTCAGTCTTAAAGGTATGCATTCTGTAAGGTCTCTTCCCCTTGGGGACTGACTGATAGTTCGGCTTCACCGAAAGCAAAAGCTGCATCACGAGCCCTTTTACGGTCAAGGGCTTCTTGAAGTTGTTGATGGAACATGTTCAGGTCAAGTGAAACCTTGACCACAAAACAAACAGATGGTCCCTTTAGAAGGTCTGGGGTTGTAATATGAAACATAAAAAGTCATTAATCTATGACCAAATGAAGGCATGTATCAACAAAAAAAGGAAAGATGAAGGTGTTCTCATCGTGATTCTTACACTTTTAGTTTTTCTTTATTGAATTTTTCTTTCACATACGGAGTTCTGACGTGAAAGTATCTAAAATATTCTGAACCCATTGGTTTAGGTTTTCGACTACTGCAAAAATCCAAAGAGTATCTAAAATAAGAGGGAGAAGAGTTTAGAAAAGAGTGAAATCCCTTTCAAAATGAGAAAAAGAATTATTTGAGAAAACTACGAGTATAGTTCCAAGCTTCAGGAATTGGGGATGCTGATGGTGATCTAACATCCCCGAGAGCGACGATAACAAACTTCTCCATCCAACCACGATTATTATTATCATCTATGTTGGTGATGATATTATTGTGACCATGTTTGCTGAGTTTGATCACACCTCCTCGAAAGATCTTGGGAGCATAAAAGCGGATCAGGTGTGTAAGAGTGAGGTTTTCTTGTGCCCGAGGACACAGATACCGGAGACAAACTGCAATACACCATATTACCGAACCCGCTTGAGCCAAATAGACTTGATAGTTTCGGCAAAACTCAAGAATAATAAGGTCTATTTCCTTTCCAAGTCTGGGTGTAAAAAGGTATGTATAGACAAAAGCATACCTGTTTACTGAAATTTACCCTCTCCACTTCGAGGGGGGCCAAAACCTCAATATTTTTCCAGTCACAATCCTCCTTCACAACGGAAATGTTGGTCGGACGAATAGATAAAGGATACTCGCCAATTGCTCTATTTCTGTCGTTGTCAGGCTTAGATGAGGTATTTTGGACATGGAGATCCTTTTTAAAAGACTATTTAGAAGGAATGCTTGTATTTTTTTATGGGAGGTTCCACGTCAGAATTCTTGGATGGTCCACCACTAATACAAATTCTGGTGATGGTAGAAGGAGGAGATGAAGTCATAATAAGATTGTGTTATTTTATGGCAGAAGATGATTTACCGAAGAGGTAAATAGCAGAAGACATGATGGTAGAAATAGTAAAATTAGCTATTCAAACTCTAAGATTTAGAATAGAAAAGAGAATTGCCAAAAATTTGATGAAGAGATATGGAAAAGTGAAATGAGGTAAGTTTATAGGCAGTTCAGTAAAAAAATCATCATTGCCTAGGTAACTAGCAAAACTGTTCATCAAATCATGGAGGAACACGTGTTAAGCTTAGTGAATGCAAAGAGCCATATGTCCTTTCAAGTGTCAGAAGTCGTTAGAGAACTTTTCCATTAAGAAAAGAGAAGGACGAATCTACTTCCCGGTCACATCAAGTAGAGTCACTGAAAAATAGAAGGAATATCTGTATTGGGTAAAATTTATAGTTTATACGTGGATGTCTCTCAAGCAGACATGTGACAGTGATGATAGGGTTGAAATTTGTGAATAGATAGTTAACACCAGATATAGCCATGTGATCGATATTGTGTAGATTCTGATAGCACGAGGACCGGAGAATAGAATTTTGAAGTAAGGCGGTTGGAAAGAGCAACATTAAAGTATCCACCGTTAAAGAATATCACAATATTTATTCCCAATGTTATGCAGCTATCAAGAGGAGTTTTTATTCATCTTTGATAGTGACGTGATTTTGGGATCTTGTCTCCTTCGATTTAGCTATAAATTATAGCATTTGTACTCATTGTAAGGACATAGAATACTAAAATCACAAAGGCTCTCTCTCTCTTTATCTCTCTCTCTCTCTCTCTCTCTCTCTCTCTCTCTCTCTCTCTCTCTCTCTCTCCTCTCATTTTATTAAGTTTTATACAAGGCTAATATCGAAGCATCCAATCATCTCTGATTTTGGTGGGATCAATCTGAATTTCAGGCTTGTTCTTTCCTAAATTATATTTTTTTGTTTCTTTTATTCTTCGTTATTTTACCAATCATATCAACTTAATCCACATGTCTGTAAACTATGTATACAGATTAAATTATACCTTTTTACGGGTAAACACTTTTATTATAACATCACTTCTATTACAACATCTAAGGGTAGTAATCAAGCTGTGCAACTGCCGTCTATAGAAAACATCCTACACAACCTGTCTAACTAATATCTGCTCATTCTTTTGCCTGTTTTAAAATATTCCGAGGTTCCTCTCCACCCAAATATGATAAGTGCATCCAACTAAGGACAATCTATATATTTTAGCTATTGCAGATTTACCTCTCATATGCTCAACAATCCACTCCAATTATCATAACAATGTGAAGCTTGTCTAGGGATCTCTTGCTAACTAAGGAGCTTGTAGCAGCACTCACACTCAAAAACTAAGTGTGAAACTGATGTTGTAGCTTCCCTGTACAGAGGACACTCCTGGTTCTCTACTTTACCCAACTGCGATAATCTATCTTTTATGAGGAGGTTACCTCGAGCAACCATGTTTAATATAAACAGCCATTTTGGAGATGCTAAGCTATTACATGTATACTAGTTTTCTCCAGAGAACTTTGGGGTAACTTCCTCTCATCTTTTGGTATAATCTTTTAATAGAAAAGGTCTCCATTCGTTCTAGCTCCTTTAGATTAATACCATCCTGCTCTATATGTCTTTTAATCTTTAGAATCTTCTGAAGCATCCATGATTCTTGCTTAGCCTCCACCTCCCATATTTCTCTACTCTTCCCATAGTAGATATGTACCCATTGAACCCATAATTTGTCCTTCTTCCTGTATAAGTTGCAGAGTAGCTTATAGATTGCAGCTTCATTCCAAACATTAATATTTATGACATTGAATCCACCAGTTGATTTAGGGAAGCATATTTTCGCCCAAGCAAGAGAGTTTTTTTTTAACTCAACTCCTCGTGTCCATAAGAATCTCGTGCAAGTTGCTTCAATCAAGTTAATCACTTTTTATGGCGAGAAACAAATATGATAATAGTATGTCTGAATAGAGAATAGAATATTTTTAAGCAACTGCAATCTTCCTGCATAAGGTAAATGTCTTGTAGTCCATGATGTAATCTTGCAATCATTTTCTCCATTAAGGGTTGACTTTGAACAATGGATATCCTTTTAGTACTCGAAGGTACCCCCAAGTACCTTATACGTAGTTTCCCCATTGTAAAGTCTAGTTCATTTAGGATATCCTTGAACCATATGACTAACTCTACCAAAATAAACAGAGCTCTTATCAAGATTTTCAATCAACCAAGAAGCTTTAGAAAAACTGCCAAAGCACTCATACAACATATGGACTGAAACTTCATCACCCCTGCAGCATAACAGTAAATCATCTGTAAACCCCAATTGTATAATATGCCGCTTCACACACTTTGGATGATAATGAAGATCAGGTTTATCTCTCAATATCTTCAGTAATTTTGATCAATATTCCATTACCAGTACAAATAAAAAAATGGAGAGGGGATCCCTTTGCCTTAAACCTTTTCTAGTAAGGAAAGGACAAACAGAAACACCATTAATTACAATTGAGTAGGATGCAATACTCACACATTTCATAATCTATTTAACAAAAAAAAGCAGAAGAATTAAGAATTGTCAACACTTGCTCCAAGAATGACTACTCCACAGAGTCCTGCGCTTTCTGTATATCTACTTTCATCGTACACCTAGAGAAGATATTTTTTCCTTCCATACTCCTTTACTAGTTCACGGCTGAGATTTATGTTATCAATTTTGACCCTGCCTAGAATAAAGGTTGTCTGACTGTTATCTACTAACAAGTCCATTATCTTTTGATGTCTTACTTCCAAGATTTTAGGTATCAACTTATAAAATACTGTGCCACAAGAATAGACCTATATTAATGGTGGCAGAATATTTCACTTTAGGAATAGGAGTGATAAATGAGCAGTTTATAGGTTTAAAAAGATAACATGTGTTAAAGAACCATCGGTGAACATCAATAACTTAATCCTTTATGATATCCCAGGCATTTTTAAAGAAAGGGAGTTGTACCCATTACAACTTGGTACCTAATGATCATCAATCCCAGACAAAGCTGCATTAACCTCCTCTCTTTGAACTGGTTCAAGTAGTTGTGGTTGCTGCTCTCTAGTAAGGATGTAGCCTTCTTTTACTATTGATGGATTTATAGTTGGCAGCCAATCTATTGCAGAATCCAACAACTTCTTATAGAATATCAAGATCCCCTCTTCAATAGCCTCTTCAGATTGTAACAGAAAACCATCAATTGACTACAAGCTATTAATTATGTTCTATGCAATTTTGCTTTTCACTATTGCATAGAGGAAAGCAGTATTGAGTCTCCTCGCCTCAACCATTTGTTCCTTGACTTTCGCTTTGCAATGCTCTCTTATATCAGTATCCAATTTTCAAGCTTCGGTCTAAGCTCCTTCTTTGTCTCATATAGAGCAGAGTCATGACAATTTGCTCCGGCAATCCCAAAAGTTTTTGTCTGACGGTAGCGATCCTAGTGCCCCTTCTTGAGAATTTAATAGTATTCAAAATCTTTAGAACTTTCTTCACTTTCTTCAATTTATCCCAGACACACTTCATATTATAAGTTCTTTCTGAACTCTGTCAGGCCAATGTAACCAGTTGATGAAAATCTTTGTGCTATGCTAAGTGGTTAAAGAATCTGAAAGGTTTCTTGCTTATACCCTGACTCTCCATTAAAGTAATGCAAAGACGGGAATAATTAGAAAAGTAAGGCTCTATGGCTACCGCCTCTAAATTCAACCATTCAACATTTACAATAGCTTTATCAATTTTATTGTGTATCTGCTTATTTGTCCAAGTATATTTCCTTTCCACTTTTTTCACCTTATTTATGCCTTTCTAGCAAGAATTCGTTGACATTCATTCTATATAGGGTTGCCATTCATTATGTCCTCTCAAGTTAAAATGGTGTTCTCAAGTTAAAATGCTGTTAAAGTCATCCATAATTAACTAGGGTTTTTGTTGATTGATGTTGATCTTTCTCAAGTCCTCCCATAGGCTTTCCCTATCTCCAATGGTATGCAGTTCATAAACTGTTGTAAAGTCCATTTCACATGTTCCATCATATTTATTGACACTACCATGAATGTATTGAGAATTGTGTCCCAGTTCTATATACCTTACTGCATTAGGATCCCATAGTAACTATATACTACCTTGTTTACCCTTAAAATGGTACGGTTGAACTTATACGTGATTTATAGACAAGTGAATCGATATGATCCCAAAAATAATAAATAAATTAAATAAGAATATAAGACTTAGCGTTGAAATCAAGGTAAGACAACATGAATCCTATTTTCGGGAGCAGAACTTCCGGAGGCAGCAGTAACGATATTAATAAGCAAGAAGATAAAATATTATTGAGCTTTGAACAATGTATAGCATAAGTTTATTAGAAAAATCCCTCCCTATAATGGTTGTTGAGCTAACTATTTATAGTTGTTCCTCAGGAACAAGGTCCTAGGATCAAGCCCCTCTTAAATGACAATTATGGGGGCCATTGAAGAATATGTAACAGTAGGCAATGAACGCCATATTCTCTATAACAAATTATGCACTTAATGCTATAGAATATTCTCCATTAAACGCAATCGGGTGACATGCATTTATTTTGTCGTAATGAACATCATTCCCTTCGGGAACAAACGGGATTGCTGCCTTCGGACCTGATTGTGTCACGACCCAACTCCATGTTAGGCCGTGATGGCGTCCAACACCGTTGCTGGACAAGCCAACAGTGAACAACTTAGTGATTTTCCATTCTTTTTCTTTTGTTTATTAAGAAATTCCAACATTTAGCTTTACTTACATTTAAAGCATTTAATGAACAAAGGATTTTTAAGGCAAAAAAACAGAAACATCTAAAAGCAGTTATAACTATTGAATTACAACCCAAAAAATCAAAGTCTACTAATACGTGCCAAGATCTGGTGTCAGAAGTGTGTGGGCAACTAGTAGAATATATAAAAGATGACAATCCTATTGTCTGAAATAGAATAGACAGATAAAAATAAAAGAGAAACTCTGGCATGCTGCTGGACGGCTCAGAAGGGAAGCTCACCTTGAAGTCTCGGTCTATAATCAGGTTTGCACGTCGGGCGAGTAACTAGATGCACCAGCCTCAGATCCTGTACAATTAAGTATAGAAGCATAGTATGAGTACATAAATAATATGTACCCAATAAGTATCCCGCCTAACCTTGAAGAATTAGTGACGAGGGGTCGACTTGACACTTACTAGGCCAATAATAATGTAATTTAAAGCATTATACTAAGAATTGATATCATGAATGATACTGTCAGTTCAACAACAGGAAGAGATAAGTCCTTCTTTCATAATTATAACTTAAATTTCAGTAATACCATTTAGCAACTTATATTTCAAAGCATTTGAGCAGAATAAACCATGGAGAATTTCCAACTAATTAGCATGCATAATTATGTCAAGATCGTACGGCCCGATCCAATAAAATATTTAAACTGTGCAATGCCGAGGGTGGAACGGCACGAACCATAGATGCATCTATTTTTTCCGCTCGCGAATCATACATGTGACGCGGCCAAATATAAATTTAAGGAATTACCCTGCTCGCGAATCATACATGCGACGCGGTTACACAAAGATCTCTTAAACTTTTATAGTACTCTCCCATTATTTTCAAAATGCGACTTTCAAATGAAAACTTTTAAGATCCCATTATTTCTCCTCAATTCCAAATTACCTTTGAAATATTTAATAAGCACACTCCATTCCGCCCTTCTCAAGGCATGGTGTAAGCCTAAGACTACCCGGACATAACAAGAATAGCAGCTACGTACAGACTCTCGTCACTCCGTGTGTACGTGGCCCCCCACAAACAACAACACATATTCATTTAGTTTACCTATGGGGTAATTTCGCTCTTACAAAGTTAGAAAGAAGACTTACCTCATCATAAAGCCTACTTCCCAATTCAAGAACGCGCTCAAATCTCCAAATTTGACGCCAAACGACTCGAAACTAGTCAAACATTACATAAACTAATCAATCTATGCTCAAATGTTCATAATTCTACCATTTAAGTGATTACCCAACTTAAATTGCAAGATTCCTAACAATTATCCCGGGCCCACATGCTCGGATTTGCGGAAAGATTTAAAGAAAGTTGTTATCCATAACCTTAGGAATATAAATATATGATTTCTACTAAATTCCATAATAAATTTCGTGGTTAAATCCCATTTTTATCAAAACCTAGGTTTTCATCTAAACCAGAAATTTTCACTAATTTACATGCTATAACCTACCCATAAACCATGTATAGAACTCACATTTGATAGGAATTACTTACCTCAACTAGTTGATGGAAATCCCCTCTCTAACCAGCTCCAAAATCGTCCCCAAGAAGAGTAAGAAGTGAGCAAATGTGCTCAAAGTCCGATTTATAACACACTGCCCTTCAGCGACTTCCTCACCTGCGGTTAAATTGGCACACCTGCGGCTCCACTTCTGCGGACAACTCGCGCAGGTGCAGACCAAATCCAGGCTGCCTCATCTCGCTTCTGTGCCCAGGTGATCACACATGCGGTCACGCATCAGCGACAAATGACGCGCATCTGCGACACTGCCCGCTCCTGTGATGCATGCTTCGCACCTGCGCTTTCGCAGGTGCGGTCCTTCTTTTGCTTCTGCGTTAGCAGGGTAGCCTATGCTGGGACGCATCTGCGATCATGGGCTCGCACCTGCGGCTAACCAAGCACAGGTGAGATTATGATAGCAGCTGGAGCTTCATCTTTGTCTTCCAAATTCCAACTTGGTCCGAGCCTCGTCCGATTAACACTCGGGGTCTCATTAGAACATACCAACAAGTTTGAAATCAGAAAACGGACTCGCTCGAACTCTCGGAATGCCTGAAACAACATAAAAACTAAGAATCACACCCTAAAACCAATTGAATCAAACTTAAGAACTTCAAGTTCTTCAATTTACTTCCAATGCGCCGAAACGTACTTATACTACTCGAAATGACACCAAATTTTGCGTGCAAGTCTTAAATAACACTACGGAATTATTCTCGGTCTCAGAATTCTATTTGGACCTCGATATCACCAAAACCCGCTCCAAACCAAATTTTAAAGAACTTTTATAACCTTCAAGAACCAACTTTCACTATTGGGCGCCAAAACGCTCCCGGGTCATCCAAAACCCGATTCGGACATAATCATATGAACCTATTGAAACTGTCAAATCCCGATTCCGAGATCGTTTATTCAAAATCTTGACCGAAGTCAAACTTGGTCTTTCAAGCCAACCTTAAGGAACCAAGTGTTCCGATTTCAACCCAAACTCTTCCAAATCTCAAAACAACCGTCCCCGTAAGTCATAAATCAGTAAAAGCTTGTACGGGAAGTCTTATTTAGGGGAACGGGGTTCTAGAAAGCTAAACAACCGGTCGGGTTAGATTATATTCTCCACCTCTTATACAAACGTTCGACCTCGAATGGGTTTAGATTCATACCTGATGTGCTAAATAAGTGTGGATATATGCTCCGCACGTCCTCCTCGGACTCCTAGGTTGCCTCATCGACTGGTTCGCCCCTCCACTGAACCTTTACCGCGAAAATCCTCTTGGACCTCAACTGGCGATCCTGCCTAGCAACAATAGCAATTGGCTCCTCCTCATAACCCAAGCTCTCATCTAGCTGAATAGTGCTGAAGTCTAACACATGTGATAGGTCGGCATGATACCTCCGGAGCATAGACACGTGAAAAACTGGATGAACCCCTGATAGGCTGGGAGGTAAAGCAAGCTTATAAGCAGCCTCCCCAACTCGCCTCAACACCGCAAATGGGCCTATATATCTTGGGCTCAATTTGCCCTTCTTTCCGAATCTCATAATACCCTTCATCGGCAAGACTTTCAAGAGAACCTTCTCTCCTACCATAAATGATACATCACACACCTTCTGATCCGCGTAACTCTTCTGTCTGGACTGTGCTGTGTGAAGTCGCTCCTGAATCAACTTTATCTTTTGCAAGGCATCCTTCACCAGATCAGTACCGTATATACTAGCCTCGCCGGGCTCAAACCACCCGATGGGAGAACGACATCGCCGACCATATAAAGCCTCAAATGGAGCCATCTCGATGCTGGACTGATAACTGTTGTTGTAAGCAAACTCGGCCAATGGAAAGAACTAATCCCACTGTCCCACAAAGTCAATCACACATGCTCTCAGCATGTCCTACAATATCTGAACTGTCCGCTCTGACTGCCCGTTGATCTGTGGATGAAACGCTGTGCTGAGCTCTACACGGGTCCCCAACTCACTCTGTACGGCTCTCCAGAAATGTGAAGTGAACTGAGGGCCTCTATCTGAGATGATGGAAATAGGCACACCGTGCAACCAAACTATCTCCCTAAAATAAATTTGGGCCAATTTATCTGAAGTATAAGTAGTCAGAACCGGAATGAAGTATGCCGACTTGGTCAATCTGTCGACAATGACCCAAACTGCATCAAACTTCTGCAAGGTCCGCGGCAATCCAACTACGAAGTCCATAGTGATGCGCTCCCATTTCCACTCAGGTATAGTCATCTGCTGAAGTAGGCCACCTGGCCTTTGGTGCTCATACTTGACCTGCTGGCAATTTAGACACCTAGCTACATACTCCACTATGTCTTTCTTCATCCGCCGCCATCAATAATGCTGTCTCAGGTCATGATACATATTTGTAGCACCTGGATGAATAGAATGCCGAGAACTGTATGCCTCCTCTAGGATCCTCTCCCTCAAGCCATAGACATCCGGAACACATAGACGACCTTGGAGTCGCAGGAAAACCATCCTCGTCTATAGAAACTTCTTTAGCACCACCCTGAAGTACCGTCTCTCTAAGAACTGCCAAGTGCGGATCATCAAACAGTCAGGCCTTGATATGCCCCAATAATAAAGACTGAGCAACAAAATATGCAAGAACCCAGATGGGCTTCGAAATATCCAACCTCACAAGTCTATTAGCCAAGTACTGAATGTCCAAAGCTAGTGGCCTCTCCTCCGCCGAAATAAATGTCAAGCTACCCATACTTTCTGTCTTCCTGCTTAGAGCATCTGCAACCACATTTGCCTTGCCTGGATGATAAAGAATGGTGATGTCATAATCCTTCAGTAACTCGAGCAATCTACACTGCCTCAAATTGAGATCCCTTTGCTTGAACAAATATTGTAAGCTGCGATGATCAGTATAAACCTCACATGACACCCTATACAGATAATGCCTCTATATCTTAAGATCATGAACAATCGCGGCTAACTTCAAATCACGCACAGGGTAATTCTTCTCATGAATCTTCAGCTGACGCAAAGCATATGAAATAACTTGCCCCTCCTGCATCAATACACAACCCAAGCTAACGCGTGAAGCATCGCAATATACCGTATATATCCCCGAGATGAAAGGCAACACTAGAACCGGTGTTGTAGTCAAAGTTGTCTTGAGCTTCTGGAAGCTCGCCTCACATTCATCGGACCAACGGAACAGAGCACCCTTCTAGGTCAATCTAGTCAAAGGTGATGCAATGGATGAAAAGCCCTTCACAAACGGGCGATAATAGCCTGTTAACCCCAAGAAACTCATGATCTTAGTCGCCGAAGTGGGACGAGGCCAACTCTGAACTGTCTAAATCTTCTTGGGATCAACTTTAATACCCTCTCCTGATACAACATGCCCCAAGAATGCCACGGACTCCAACCAAAACTCACATTTAGAGAATTTAGCATATAGCTCTTGCTCTCGCAATGTGTGAAGTACCACTCTCAAATGCTGCTCGTGCTACCCCAGGCTATGCGAGTAAATCAGGATGTCATCAATGAAGACAATAACAAAGGAATCAATATAAGGCCTAAACACTATGTTCATCAAATCCATGAATGCCACAGGGGCATTAGTCAAGCCGAAGGACATCATTAGAAACTCATAGTGATCATATCTGGTACGGAAGGCAGTCTTCGGAACATCTAAGTCCTGAATCTTCAACAAATGGAACCCCAATCTCAAGTCGATCTTAGAAAACACCCTAGCACCCTGTAATTGGTCGAACAAATCATCGATACACGGCAGTGGGTACTTGTTCTTGATGGTAACCTTGTTTAACTAGCGGTATTCAATGCACATCCGTATAGTCCCATCTTTCTTCTTCACAAATGACACTGGTGCACCCCAAGGCGATACACTTGGTCTCACAAACCCCTTTGCTAACAACTCCTCAAGTTGTTCCTTCAACTCCTTCAATTATTTCGGAGCCATACGGTATGGTGGGATAGATACAGGCTGGGTGCCTGGAGCCAAATCAATACGGATATCAATATCACGATCTGGCAGCATGCCTGGAAGGTCAAAAGGAAACACATCGGCGAACTTCCGGACTACTGGCACTGAATCAATCGTTGGAGACTCTGCGGTGGTGTCCCGAACATAAGCTAGATAAGACAAACAACCCTTCTCGACCATATGTCGAGCCTTTAGAAAAGAGATGACCCGACTAACTGTACTAACCGAGGAACCCTTCCACTCCAATCTCGGTAATTTTGGCATCGCTAAGGTAATAGTCTTGCAATGACAATCAAGGATGGAGTGGTATGGGTATAACCAATCCATGCCCAGGATGACCTTAAAGTCGATCATATCAAGTAGCATAAGGTTCGCCCTAGTCTCGTAACTACAGAATGTGACCACACAGGACCGATAGATCCGATCCACAACCACAGAATCGCCCACAAGAGTGGACACATAAACAGGAGTACCCAAGAACTCATGAGGAAAATCCAGGAAATGAGCAAACAGAGATGATACATAGGAATAGGTAGATCCTGGATCAAATAACACCGAAGCATCCCTACCGCAGACAGAAATAATACTTGTGATCACGGCATCTGAGGCCACTACATCTAGTCTCGCCGAAACGCATAAAATCTAGTTGGGGCGCCACCTGACTTGCCCCCGCCTTCCTGACCTCCACCTCTAGGACGGCCTCTACGCACCTGCCCTCCACCTCTAGGCGGCCGGATGGCTAGTGCGGCTGCTGGAGCTGAAATAATGGGCTGTTGACCCTGTTGTATTGCCTTGCCCCGAAGCCTGGGGCAGGATCTCTTTATGTGACCCAGATCTCCACACTCGTAACAACCTCTCGGTACCATAGACTGCTGCCCTGAAGTCTGACCCTGATGGCCTGAATACCCACTAGAAGAACCCTGAATGGCTGGTGGGCGGTATGAACTCTCTGGCATGGCGCTGAAATAAGCACTGGAAGAACTCTGATGAACTGGTGGGCAATAAGAACTCTCTGGCATAGCACAAAAATAGGGTCGCGCCGAAGCACCTCGAGGAGGTGGTGGTGCTGAACATGTGGGCCTACAAGGCTGACCCCTCCCGATCTGACCTCTGCCCCTAGTCAGGGCACCTCTAAACTCTCCAGAGAAATGGGCCCTCTTGTCCTGCTGCATCTGCTCTCTACCCCTCTGGCGGTAGCCCTTAATCCTCTGAGCAATCTCCACTACTAGCTGATAACCGGTACTCATCTCAACCTCGCAGGCCATACTAGCCCGAATTTTGGGGTGCAACCCCGCAACAAATCTCTGCACTCTCTCTGCGTCCGTAGGAAGTATCATAAGTGCATGGCGAGACAACTCAGAAAACCTTGCCTCATAGTCAGTCACTGACATATGACCCTGCTCAAGCTGCTCAAACTGATACCGCAACTTTTCCCTCTTGGAGGGTGGAATATACCTATCCGGGAAAAGCTGTGTGAACTGGCTCCAAGTCATGGGAGGAGAACCTGCTGGTCTGCCAAGAAGATAAGACTACCACCATCTACGGGCCTTGCCCTCCAGCTGGAAAGTAGTGAAGTCAAACCCATTAGACTCCAGTATCCTCATATTGTGCAGTTTGTCCCTGTACCTATCAATGAAATCCTGGGCATCCTTATTACGCTCGCCCCCGAATACAGGAGGGTGTAACATAGTCCATCTGTCCAATAACTTCAGCAGATCGCCGTCCGCAGTCAGTCTAGGCTCAGGTGCAGCTGCCGTAACTGGCTAGGCTCTACCCATGGGTAGTGCACCTAGGGTCTGATATACCGCAGCTGCGTGCCTAGGAGCTAGAGTAGTAGGGATATGTGCTCCCCCTCCTACCTGAGATGTGGCTGGGTCCGCTGGAAATAAACAAGCCTGAGTCATGGTGTCCATGAACCGCATCATAAGGCCCATAACCTCCTGAAAGCCCAGTTCTGTCATGAAATCTACCGTGGCTGGCTCTGCAGCTGGCACCTCGCCCTGCCTCTCAAAAATGGGATCCTCCACCAGATTCACTAGAAGTGCTACTGGGGCAGCTCTGGGTCGCCCTCGTCCCCTACCTTGGGCCGGTGCCCTCCCCCGGCCACTGCCTCAGCCTCTAGCAACGGGGGGAGCAGTTCCTCCTGGGCTTGGAACGTCCGCCATGCGCGTCCTCGCCATCTGTGACAAAATAAGAAGAAGGAAATTTAGTATACTATCAATTGCACGATAAGAGATGAATAATGAGTGGTTTCCAAACACCCCATAGCCTCTCAAAGATAAGTGCGGACATTTTCGCACCGATCCTCAAGACTCTACTAGGCCTGCCCATAAATTGTGAGACGTACGCGAATCTAGTACTCTGATACCATGTTGTCACGACCCAACTCCATGTCAGACCGTGATGGCGTCCAACACCATTGCTGGACAAGCCAACAGTGAACAACTTAGTGATTTCCCATTCTTTTTCTTTTGTTTATTAAGAAATTCCAACATTTAGCTTTACTTACATTTAAACATTTAATGAACAAAGGATTATTAAGGAAAACAAATGGAAACATCTAAAAGCAGTTATAACTATTGAATTACAACCCAAAAATCAAAGTCTAGTAATACGTGCCAAGATCTGGTGTCACAAGTGTGTGGGCAACTAGTAGAATATATAAAAAATGACTATCCTATTGTCTGAAACAGAATAGACAGATAAAAACAAAAGAGAAACTTTGGCATGCTGCTGGACGGCTCAGAAGGGCAGCTCACCTTGAAGTCTCGGTCCAAAATCAGGTTTGCACGCCGGGCGAGTAACTAGATGCACCAGCCTCAGATCTTGTACAATTAAGTACAGAAGCATAGTACGAGTACATAAACAATATGTACCCAGTAAGTATCTCGCCTAACCTCGAAGAAGTAGTGACGAGGGGTCGACTTGACACTTACTAGGCCAATAATAATGTAATTTAAAGCATTATACTAAGCATGGATATCATGAATTATACTGTCAGTTCAACAACATGAAGAGATAAGTCCTTCTATCATAATTATAACTTAAATTTCTGTAATACCATTTAGCAACTTACATTTTAAAGCATTTAAGCAGAATAAACCATGGAGAATTTCCAAATCATTAGCATGCGCAATTATGTCGAGGTCGTATGGCCCGATCCAACAAAATATTTAAACTGTGCACTGCCGAGGGTCGAACGGCACGAACCATAGATGCATCTATTTTCCCCGCTCGTGAATCATACATGCGATGCAGTCAAATATAAATTTAAGGAATTACCCCGCTCGTGAATCATACATGCGACGCGGTTACACAAAGATCTCATAAATATTTATAGTACTCTCCCATTCTTTTCAAATTATGGCATTCAAATGAAAACTTTTAAGATCCTATTATTTTTCCTCAATTCCAGATTCCTTTTGAAACATTTAATAAGCACACTCCATTTCTCCCTTCTCAAGGAAAACAATATAGATAAAGCAATAATCATATCAACAAGGCATAGTGTAAGCCTAAGACTACACGGACATAATAGGAATAGCAGCTCGTACGGACTCTCGTCACTCCGTGCGTACATGCCTCCCCCCCCAAACAATAACACATATTTATTTACTTTACCTATGGGGTAATTTCCCTCTTACAA
Source organism: Nicotiana tomentosiformis (assembly GCF_000390325.3). Classification (NCBI taxonomy): domain Eukaryota; kingdom Viridiplantae; phylum Streptophyta; class Magnoliopsida; order Solanales; family Solanaceae; genus Nicotiana; species Nicotiana tomentosiformis. Next base: position 37,699,038 of record NC_090823.1, read on the forward strand.
GGTTAGAAAGGAGGCTTACCTCGTCTCAAAGCCTACTTCCCAATTCAAGAACACGCTTAAATCTCCAAATTTGACGCCAAACAACTCGAAGCTAGTCAAACATTACATAAACTAATCAATCTATGCTCAAAGGTTCATAATTCTACCATTTAAGTGATTACCCAACTTAAATTGCAAGATTCCTAAAATTCATATCGGGCCCACATGCTCGAATTTGAATTTTTCTTTAAAGAAAGTTGTTATCCATAACCTTAGGAACATAAATATATGATTTTTACGTAATTCCATAATGAATTTCGTGGTTAAATCCCATGTTTATCAAAACCTAGGTTTTCATCTAAACCCGCAATTTTCACTAATTTACATGTTATAACCTACCCATAAACCATGTATTTAACTCACATTTGATAGGAATTACTTACCTCAACTAGTTGATGGAAATCCCCTCTCTAACCAGCTCCAAAATCGCCCCAAGAAGAGTAAGAAGTGAGCAAATGTGCTCAAAGTTCGATTTAAAACACCCTGCCCTTCAGCGACTTCCGCACCTGCGGTTAAATCGACGCACCTACAGCTCTGCTTCTGCGGACAACTCGCGCAGGTGCGGAGCAAATCCAGGCTGCCTCATCTCACTTCTGCGTCCAGATGATCGCACCTGCGGCCACGCATCACCGACAAATGATGCGCATCTGCGACACTGCCCGCTCCTGCGATGCCTGCCTTTGCACCTGCACTTTCGCAGGTACGGTCCTTCTTCCACTTCTTCGATGGCTAGGCAGCCTATGCTGGGACGCATCTGCGATTATGGACTCGCACCTGCAGCTGACCAAGTGCAAGTGCGATTATCACAGCACCTGGAGCTTCAACTTTGGCTTCCAAATTCCAACTTGGTCTGAGCCTCGTCCGATTGACACTCGGGGCCCCGTCCGAACATACCAACAAGTTTGAAATCAGAAACGGACTCGCTCGAACTCTCGAAATGCCCAAAATAACATTAAAACTAAGAATTACACCCTATAACCAATTGAATCAAACTTAAGAACTTCAAGTTCTTCAATTTACTTCCAATGCGCCGAAACGTACTTATACTACTCGGAATGACACCAGATTTTGCGTGAAAGTCTTATATGACACTACAGAACTATTTTTGGTCTCGGAATTCCGTTTGGACCTCGATATCACCAAAACCCGCTCCAAACCAAATTTTAAAGAACTTCTAAAATCTTCAAGAATCAACTTTCACTATTGGGCGCCAAAACGCTCCCGGGTCATCAAAAACCCAATCCGGATATACGCCCAAGTCCAAAATTATCATACGAATCTATTGGAACTGACAAATCTCGATTTCGAGGTCGTTTACTCAAAATATTGACCAAAGTCAAACTTGGCCTTTCAAGCCAACCTTAAGGAACCAAGTGTTTCGATTTCAATCCAAACTCTTCCAAATCCCGAATCAACCATCCCCACAAGTCATAAATCAGTAAAAGTATGTACAGGGAGTCTTATTTAGGGGAACGGGGTTCTAGAAAGTAAAACGACCGGTCGGGTCGTTACAGATTGCCATTTGCCTTGCTTTCCATCTGCCTTCGGCTCCACGTGTCGCTTTATTATGCGAGAATTAAATATGAAAATATTTTACCGTATACACATAGTCCCCTTACTTTCCGATGGCAAATCCTTGTGTCACTGAGAAGTTGGTGAAGATGCCTTTCTTGGCAGAAAATTCTCCGACTCCCTCTAAAACGCTTATGATAGTTGATTAGACGAACGTCTCTCCGTATTTAATGCCCCGACCACGCATCATGCCATGATTCAGCAACATTTTCGCCGGTTCTCGAGGTAATTATGTCCACGATTTTAGCCGCCTATTCTTTTTACTTATACGCATCAATCTTCTACTTTTACACTTCTTAATTTTCCAAACTCTCTCAAACTCTCTTTACTCAACTTGCACTTGTTTCCAACTTCCTTTAATCTCCTTCTTTAGAGACAAACCCTTACTTTCTTCTTGATAACTATGGCCTCCGCTTCCAAAAATTCCAGTTCTTCAAAGAACAAAGATAACACTAATGATGATGATGCTCCTACGGTGAGCACCATCATCCCCTGAAGGCTTACTATGACTAAGGACTTCGAAGAGAAGTACCCTTCCGTTAACCCCCGCACATGGGTTATTGGTGTATATCCTTCATCCATCTGTCCTTCTAGCATCACTACTGTGAAGGAAGATTCTGGTTGTCAAGATTTGAAAATCATCGCTCCTGACCTAGCGGAGCGGTTAACCTTTTCCAAAAAGGGTTTTATGTACGTTTACACATACCCCTTTACTTTGGGACTGTTCTCATTTATTAGGGGGTTGACTCCGTTATCTTGGAGTTCTGGTTCTGTTACCAAGTCTGCTTGGCACAGATGAGTTCTTCTGTATGTCACGTTGTTACATGTCTTCGGCGTCTATGCCAGGGGACAGGGGGAAGAGCTGTCCCTGGCTCGGCTGATGAACCTTTATTCCCCCAAGATTTTCTATGGGGGAATGACAAACTTCAGCAAACGTGGTCACCATGCTTTGCTCACCAGCATGGATGATGACAACGACCGTAGATGGATGGAATAGTTCGTTGCAGTTGCCACCATGGACATCATCCCGGCTACAACTCCATCCCTTCCTGAATCATGGAACCATACTCGTAAGTTCAGCGCCTGTATTCTCTTCTAATTAAAGATATTCCCATGCTATCACTAGTCCTTCTTCTTTCACTATTTCAGCAACTTGGTGGACACCACCAAGGATTGAAGGCTTGGACCAATGAGTCCAGAAGATTTTGTATGTCACTACACTTAAAACCCGCAAATGGAAAAAGCTGGCCCTAAAATACAGGTGGAAGGCCAAAAAACATGAGAGGTTAAACCTATTTTGTTTTTACTTTTTGTATAGGAAAATTGGTTAACTTTTCTTGTTGAATTCAGGTATTTCATAGGGCTCTGTTATCATCCCCGAGGAGGATGTTTTGGCCGATCCCATTGATGTGGCGAGGTTGTTGTAGGAGGATTTCACCCGAACTGGTGTCATTGAGATTGGTTCCAATGCAAGTGCCTTTTCTCGGAGTCCCCGGCCGGAGAACAAGCAACAAAAAAGGCGACGTTCCTCCACAGCCGAGGGAAAAAGCAAAAAGGTGAGGGGCGACGTGCCCAAACCAGTCGCAGACACTGTGGTGATCAATGATGATGGAGAAGCCAGTGATGAGGAGGCTTCTCTACATAGAAGATGACAACCTTTATTAGCTCAATAGAATTCTCAATCTGTTGAGCTAGTTACGCCAACCGAGGATGGCGTCCTTGTGCCTTTTGGGGAATGTGATATGGTGGAAGATGCTAACTCTCGCTTTAGAGTCCTAGTCACCGTTCGCGATATCGTGAGGCTGGGTAATGGGTTTTTTCCGTCTTCGATTGATGAGCAACCACAACTAGTACTGCTTTTGATGCAGCTTCTCCCCAATCTATAACGCCATCAGCTTCATCTCCTTCTTCGCCAATTTTTCCTTCGCCACCATCAACTTCTACATCATCTCCACCAGCCGCAGTCGTCCGGGAGGAGGATGTTCATCTTCCCCAGTCCCAAGTTCATGAAAATTTGGGGCATAATTTTTTTGCCCACTCCGAAGATCCTCAAAGGAGGAGGTGTATTTCCCTCTCAGTTTCTACCGTATGCCATCTGCTGTCCCGACCAATGGAACTTGCTAATTATATGAAGCCTCTAGCTTTAGAAAAGGATAGGAATAAAATACAATCTCCCTCGGGAGAGCGTTTGTCGAACAATGCCATGCACAATGCAGCGGCGGTAAAATCTTTGTTTCCTCAATTGTTTCTTCTATCTTTGCTATAGTAGGGTTTCTAGTTTGTACTTCTATTTTGCAGGCTAACCTTCTTGTTTCCGAGGGCCTTCAAAGGGTGATCCTCGATAAGGAGAAACTCACCTCTGAGCGGGATCAATTGTTGGCCGAGCGGGATCAAATTGCTACTCGCCTTTCGGAACTAGATACACAAGTTTGTGAGGTCGCTGAGTTATAGGCTCAATAGCAGCAAAGCGAGCAAGAGGTAGTGAACCTCAGCCAAGAGGCTTCCCTGTTAAGGGTACAATGTGAAGAAGCTAAGGCAAAGTGGGTCGAGGTTCAGAATGTCGTTCTTGCTGCATCCGATCACGAAGCTGCCTCTATTGAAAGATTGAATAATTTGGAGAAAGCCTTGAACTCCAAAGCTGAAGAAGTTGCTACTGCAGAGGAGAAGTATGCCTGGTTGGAAAAGAGGCATAAGAGAGTCATGGAGCACAATAAAATTTTTAACTCCACTGTCCGTGACCTTGATGTCAGCCTCCAGGCTGCTAGATTTGAGCGAGATAACCTTTTGACCGAGGTCGATCATCTTAAGGAAGACCTTTTGTACCAAGTGACTTCACTCATTGTTAAAAAAATATATTCTATGCATAACATGTGGATAGAAACCTTGGAAGAGGAAAAAGTGGGCATCATTGACTGTGATTCCAAAATCTCCAAGGCCCGCGAGTTGGAATCAACTGTGATGCTACTGACTCTTCTCATTTCGGTTTCGAGTTCTCAGAAACTGAAGAAGAACCAGAAGGGAATGATGCTGAAGGACAAGGTTTTGAATTATCACCTTGTTTGTTGACTCTGTTTGACCATTAGAACTTGAATGATACGGAGATGATATAATCCTTTTTATCTTCAATCTCTCTAAGAATTTTGTGACTTAGGAGCCTATGAATTGTGGCCCATTGTCACAGGAAATTTCTTTTCATATTCCAAATCAATAATTAATGTGATCCCAAGTGAAATCCATCACCTCTCGTTCTCCAACCTCTTTGAAAGACCTGTTTTAAATCATTAAGAAAAACAATCAGTCATAATCAAAAGAAATTTTACCTGTTGGTCCCCTAAGGCAAAGGTCCAACTATATCCATCTCTAATTTCATAAACGGCCATGGCGACACAACTAAATGCAAAACGTTGACATTTATCACACTTTTGCACAAACAATTTAATATCTTGTTCCATTCGTGGCAAATAAAAACCAGCTCTCGTTAATGTTAGTGCCAATGAATCTGCTTCGGAATGATTGCCACAAACTCCTTCATGTACTTCTCTCATTACAAAATCAGCATCTGCTGGCCCTAAGCATTGATCCAACGGACCCTAAAAAGATCTCCGGTATAGTTGTCCATCAACAAGTCAATACTGGGCAGCTTTTGTTCTGAGTTCCCGGGAAGCTTTAAAATCCTCAGGCTACTTTCCTGACTTATATAATCAATAAATATATTTTTTCAATCTCAAACTAATTTTGTCAAATTCACTTCATAATAACCATCCACATCTAGGACTGAGTGTAGAAACTACACAACTGAACTAGAATCAGTGCCCTTCAACTCCGTGTAAGAACCCAATTTAACTAGTGCATCAACCTCCACGTTCTCATCTCTTGGAATATGGATCACCGACCACTCCCTAAACCGGGAGAGTAAAACTTAGACTTTGTTTAAGTACCACTGCATACGTTCTTCTTTACGTCAAAAGTTCCATATATTTAATTGACCACCACCTGAGAATCACACTTTATTACAATCACCTTGGAACCTAGTCCCTGGGCAAATTCGAATCCTGTTATCATAGCCTCATACTCCGCTTTGTTGTTAGTCAAAGGAACAGTTCATATGGCATGCCTTAGGATTTCTCCTAAAGGAGTAAATAGTATTATCCTAAGACTGGGATCTTTCACGTTGGATGTGCCATCCATAAATATGGTTCAGACTCTTGGACACAATCTTTGATACTAAAACTGCTTCTTTTACAGCTAAAGGCATCATCCATAGAATAAAGTCAGCCACAAAGTCGGTCAAAACATGTGACTTGATTGCAGCCTGTGGTTTATATTCAATATCAAACTCACTAATTTCAAGTGCCCATTTAGCCCATCGACCCGATAACTTAGGTTTATAAAGGAGGCTCCGCAGTGGAAAAGTCATCACAACAACTATAGTGTGATATTGAAAGTAGAGTCTAAGCTTTTGAGAGGTAACTACGCGAGATAGAGACAACTTCTTCAGGTGCGGATATCGATTTTCTACACCTGACAATATTTTACTAACATAATAAATATGGTATTGTGTACCTTCATCGTCTTGAACCGGAACTTCACTTATCGATACTTCACACTATCAAATATACTAATAATTGCCCTACATCCTTCGATTTGGACATCAAAGTTGAGCTGGAGAAGTATTTCTTCAAATCCTTTAACGCTTGTTGGAATTTCGGTGTCCACGAGAAGCCATTATTCTTTTTTAATAATGAAAAGAACCGGTGTAACTTTTCTAAGGATCTAGACACAAATCTACTAAGGGCCGCCAATCTTCCGTTCAACCTTTGTACCTCTTTCACACTATTCAGTTGAACAGAAATATCTTCTATGGCTTTGATCTTGTCTATATTTACTTCAATTCCTTATTGTGAAACCAATAAACTGAGAAAATTTCCGGACCCAACTCCAAAAGTACATTTCTCCGAGTTAAGCCTCATATTGTACTTCCTTAAGATGTCAAACATTTCTTGTATATGAGTCCAATGGTCCCCTATACTAAGAGAGTTAATCAACATGTCATTAATATAAACTTCCATAGTTTTACCAATTTGACGCTCAAACATCTTGTTCACGAGCCTCTAGTAGGAGGCTCCAGCATTTTTGAGCCCAAAAGGCATCACATTATAACAATAAATACCAAAATTAGTAATAAATGATGTTTTTCCTTGATCCTCCGGGAGAATATTTATTTGATTATACCTGGAATACGCATCAAGGAAACTCATCAACTCATGCCATCCGTGGCATCAATCATTTTATCGATGTTCGGTAATTGAAAGAGTCTTTAGGGCAAGCCTTATTCAAATCTTTAAAATCAATACACATTCTAAATTTATTAATGTTTTTTGGAACTACCACTATATTAGCTTGCGAATCAGGATACTCAACTTCACGTACTGGATCAATATTAAGTAACCTGGTTATCTCCTCCCAAAAAAATGTGTTCCTGACCTCGGCTATTGCCCGTTTTTGTTTTTGCTTTACCGGAGGAAAATTAGGATCCAATCTTAGCTTGTGAACTACCACTTCGAGTGGAATACCTGTCATATCTAAATGATACCATGCAAAACAATTAGCATTAGTTTTAAGTAATTCAATTAGCATTAGTTTTAAGTAATTCAATAGTTTTAAGAATCAATTGAGTGTTTAGATAAAAGTGAATACCATGTTAAGCTCCTTTCGTTAAGGTTTTCCCAACTATCTTTAGCAAACCCTATTCAATCTCATATGGAGCCAAATCATTCCCCTTACTGCAGTGGTGTACATTGTAATGTGTTCATAAGTATCCGATGTTCTATCGTATTTCGAAATATCCGGCATCTTAAACCTTTTTGGGATCAACTCTGGGGCCGCACTAGGTTTAAACGGCAAATGTATATACTTCTTTGACCGGGCCTTTTAGGACCATAGATTCCCCCAGGATTTGATCCATCCGAGCGTGAAATTCTTTAGCATTCTGATCCATTCGAGCATTTATTTCACTTATGCACTTCAGAGCTCAATCTTGAAAGGATCGTCTGTGTTGTTTTCATTTCTAGATCCACTACCTGCTCGACCTACTTGGTTATTTTTTGATCTAAACTTCTCCTCTTTAAGAAATGTTACCGATTCCTAGAGCACTTTGATTTATAGGTACGCCAGGAGGGGCTCAAACTCCACCATTTGAATTGTTTGAAGCCACCATTGAAGGTCATTCATTATTCGGTCATGTCTTGAGAGATGGTTTATAATTTTTTGTTGTTGTGCTCTCAAAACCTTTATTGTATCGGCCACGGGCTCATCACCCAAGGAGTAGGACTCCACATATGTCGAGTACTTCTTTCCACCCGGCTCGCAATTGATTCATTCCCATCATGACGGGTTTCACTAGTTGAATCGTCTTGTTGAGTTCCATCGTGCTAATTGTCCTCGGGCTCATTATTGTTGTTCACACCAACATTAAGCAAATTATTGACATCATTGTGTTCCGTAATCGTAGTATACTTAAAGTAAAAAAAATATTAAATAACATTAGTAAAATACGAGCAGACCAAAGAAACACCATAATTGTCTATGCCCCATGGTGGGTGTCAAATTATTTACCTGTAAAAAAGTATAGTTGAATTTATATAAGTGGTTTATAGAAACGTGGATTAAGTTGATTCAACTGGTAAAATAACAAAGAATAAAAAAAATTAAACAAATATAATTTAGGAAAGGACAAGCCTGGAATTCTGATTGATCCAACCGGAATCAAAGATGATTGGAAAGCTTCGATATTAGCCTTGTGTAAAACTTAATAAAATGAGAGGGAGAGAGAGAGATAGACTTTGTGATTTTAATATTTTCTGTCCTCACAATGAGTACAAATGTGGCAATTTATAGCTAAATCGAAGGAGACAAGATCCCAAAAATATGTCCTCTTAAAGATGAATAAAAATCCCTCTTGATGGCTGCATAACATTAGGAATAAATGTTGTGATTTTCTGTAACAGTTGCTCCTTCAATGCTGCTCTTTCCAACTGGTACCTTACTTCCAAATTCTCTTCTCTGCTCCTCGTGTTCTCAGAATCTACAGAATATTGGTTACATGACTGTATACGGAATTATCTATCTGTTGACTAATTTCATCCTGCCTTCACTGCCACATGTCTGCTCGAGAGACGTCCACGTGTAAACTGCAAATTTTACCTAATACAAGAAGGATACATGGATGTGAGCTAGCTAAGCTTCAATGTTTGTTAGATACTGATAGTGGGACATTTTGTCCAATCTCAGGTTGTTCTTTTTGGGTTCTATTCTACTTGCACATTCTTCCCTTGGTAAACAAAAAAAAATAAAGAAGTCTTTGCGCTTCAAAATAAAAGAAAGTGGCAAAAGTGGTCCTTGGAGAGTTCACTTGGCCAGCAAACTTTCTTGGTTAATTCATAGAAGTTTTGAGCTCCTGCCATTTGGTCGTTTTGCAAGCTTATCAAAGCTTGTACTGGTACTATTCCAAAAGACAAAAAGAAATTGCTTTTTTATTTATTTATTTTATGTAATGCTCATTACGAGTAACTAAATATATATGGAAGACGTCCGAGGAAATATATAGATAGGAAGTGGTTATCCCTCCTGATAGTCATATCTAACGCGAATCTATATTAATCTAACCATGAAGTTTCAGAGACCAAATGATTAAAGTAAAAGTAAAAATAACATATATAAAGAAGTCAAGCAACGCTATAGTAAAGTACTAAATGGCATGCACTTACTACAAATAACTTTGAGGAAACTGTAATATTGATTTAAGTATGTGTTTATAGTTTAAATATGGGAGTGGTGTACTCTTCCATCCTTAATTTTAGAGGTCACAAGTTCACGTCTAAGGGTATGTAGTCGTCTTTGGTAAGAAAAACTTTATGTAATGGTCTGACCGGTCATTTTACATTATAGAACATTATTCCCCTACCTAAGACTTCCCATATGTGCTTTTCTTATTTTATGATTTGTGGGGTGGTTGGTTTGGTTTCAAAAGAGTTCGGGTAAAATTCAGAACACTTAGTTCTATCATAGTGGCCTAAGGTGGCCAAGTTTTAATTGAGTCAACATTTTGAGTAACCAACCTTGGAATCGAAATTTGAAGGTTACAATAGGTTTGTATGGTAATTTTGGACTTGAGCATATATTCGGATCGAGTTTCGGGTAGACCAGGAGAGTTTTAGCGCTTATTGTCAGAAGTTGGCATTCTAAAGATTTTAGAGTTTTCTAAGTTTGACTTTTGGTGGACTTTGGTGTTACCAGACCCTATTTGATATTCCGATCCTAGGAGTTGGTTCGTTTTGTCATATTGGACTTATGTGTAAAGTTTGGTGTCATTCCGAGTTTTCTAAGTATGATTCATTGCGTTCTAAGTTAGTTGGAAGAAGTTTGAAGTTTAGAAGTTGGTTAGTTTGGTTTGGGGTACAATTCTTGGCTGTGATGTTATTTTATTTATTCTGAAGCCTCGTGTAGGTCCAAATTTTATATATGGACTTGGTGAGTTTCGAACCACCCGGAGTAAGATTGAAGTTGGCAGATTTTGCTGATGTCTCGTGTAAATCGCGATCATGGAGAAGGTCTCGTGATCACATAGGGTTATGTATGGAGGAGGAGAATATGTTCTAAGAGATCACGAAGAGGGCATCATGATCTCGGAGGGTGGCCTAGCAGTGCTTCGCGTTCGCGTGGTTAAGGTTGGGAATGCAATGGGTTAGCGGCGATGGCCATGGGAGGCAATTATTCTACGAGATCGTGCAATGGCTTTCGTCATCGCAGAAGAGGATATTTTGGGGGCTGGCAGTGAAGCCTTCGTGTTCGCAATTGGCTGGTCTATTCACAGAGGGTCTAGTCTGGTAAGCCTTCATGTTGGGATGAAGCATATTTGGGCTTTGCGATCGTGATGCTTTGGACTGCGATCGCAGAGGGTAATACCTGGGCAGAATATAAGTTGGGGGCTCGAGTTTGGTTCATTTATATCTATCTTATCTCTTGCTAAGGCAATTTGGAAGAGTCATTTTCATTAACTAATATAAGGTAAGAGATTCCAACCTATATTGAGTTAAATACATGGATTAGGTGTGGATTTTTACATGAAAATTAATAGAATTTTGGGTTTTGGTTAGAAAACCTAAAATTGGTAAAAATGAGATTTGATCACGAAATTGGTTGTGGTACTGGAAATAAATTATATATTTGAGTTTGTGATGCCATGGTAAATATAATCTTCGAAAATTTCAAGCATTCAGGAGCGTGGGCCCGGAGTTGACTTATGTCGACTTTCCGAGTGGGGTTGGGAATTGATTCTAAAAGTTGAATTGTGAGTTCTTGAGCATATATTGATTGGGTAGTACTTCCTTTTGACTATTTTCATTGTTCATCGTCAATTTGAGGTGATTAGTGAGGTGTGGGAGCCAAGTAGTAGACTTGGAAGCAAGGTAAGTCTCATGCTTAATCTTGTAAGAAGGAATTATCTCTGTAGGTATTTTATTTGTTGTGTGCTATGTGTTATGGATACTACGTACGTATGAGGTGATGAGCGTATGTGCGTAAGCTAGATTTGTGTTTATGTCTGGGTAGACTTAGACCTACATCAGGCCTTAACTATACTACTTAAATTAAGCTTGCCTGTTGATTACTTGAATTCATAATTGAGCTTGAGGCTAGAATTTGTGTATTTTAACGAGTCTCTTTACTGTTAATATTTGGAAGAGAATTGATTGTTGGTAAAGTTATTATTTCTCTTGCATATATATCCTCATATTGTGTTTATGTAATCGGTATTTTAGGGACTCCTCGACTCGCACGTACCTTCGCTAGTGGGGCTAGTGACCCGATGAAAGTTTCTCTATTCTAATGGGATTGGGTCGTACATATCGGCAGTGCTATAAAATATTATTATGGATCGGGCCGTACGACCTCAGCGTGTACACTATTCTTGTGTATCGGGCCGTACGACCTCAGTAGAATTCGTGCGTAATATTCGATAGGGAGTCAAAGTACATATGAGCTTTTCTATGCGTCGACCGGTAGCACATCATACGGATTTCTCCTAAAGGAGTAAATAGTATTATCCTAAGAATGGGACCTTTCACGTTGGATGTGCCATCCATAAATATGGTCCAGACTCTTGGACACAATCTTTGATACTAAAACTGCTTCTTTTACAGCTAAAGGCATCATCCATAGAATAAAGTCAGCCACAAAGTCGGTCAAAATATGTGACTTGATTGCAGCCTGTGGTTTATATTCAATAAACTCACTAATTTCAAGTGCCCATTTAGCCCATCGACCCGATAACTTAGGTTTATAAAGGAGGCTCCGCAGTGGAAAAGTCATCACAACAACTATAGTATGATATTGAAAGTAGAGTCTAAGCTTTCGAGAGGCAACTACGCGAGCTAGAGACAACTTTTTCAGGTGCGGATATCGATTTTCTACACCTGGCAATATATTACTAACATAATAAATAAGGTATTGCGTACCTTCATCGTCTTGAACCAGAACTTCACTTATCGTTACTTCACACCATCAAATATACTAATAATTGCTCTCCATCCTTCAATTTGGACATCAAAGTTGAGCTGGAGAAGTATTTCTTCAAATCCTTTAACGCTTGTTGGAATTTCGGTGTCCACGAGAAGCCATTATTCTTTTTTAATAATGAAAAGAACCGGTGTAACTTTTCTAAGGATCTAGACACAAATCTACTAAGGGCCGCCAATCTTCTGTTCAACCTTTGTACCTCTTTCACACTATTCAGTTGATCAGAAATATCTTCTATGGATTTGATCTTGTCTATATTTACTTCAATTCCTTGTTAACTGAGAAAATTTTCGGACCCAACTCCAAAAGTATATTTCTCCGGGTTAAGCCTCATATTGTACTTCCTTAAGATGTCAAACATTTCTTGTAGACGAGTCCAATGGTCCCCTATACTAAGAGAGTTAATCAACATGTCATCAATATAAACTTTCACAGTTTTATCAATTTGACGCTCAAACATCTTGTTCACGAGCCTCTAGTAGGAGGCTCCAGCATTTTTGAGCCCAAAAGACATCACATTATAACAATAAATACCAAAATTAGTAATAAATGATGTTTTTCCTTGATCCTCCGGGTGAATATTTATTTGATAATACCTGGAATACGCATCAAGGAAACTCATCAACTCATGCCATCCGTGGCATCAATCATTTATCGATGTTCGGTAATTGAAAGAGTCTTTAGGGCAAGCCTTATTCAAATCTTTAAAATCAATACACATTCTAAATTTATTAATGTTTTTTGGAACTACCACTATATTAGCTTGCGAATCAGGATACTCAACTTCACGTACTGGATCAATATTAAGTAACCTGGTTATCTCCTCCCAAAAAAATGTGTTCCTGACCTCGGCTATTGCCCGTTTTTGTTTTTGCTTTACCGGAGGAAAATTAGGATCCAATCTTAGCTTGTGAACTACCACTTCGAGTGGAATACCTGTCATATCTAAATGATACCATGCAAAACAATTAGCATTAGTTTTAAGTAATTCAATAATTTCACGTCTGAGGTCGTGGCCTAACCCCATTCCCAGGTATACCTTTCTTTCCGGGAACTCAATGAACAAGGTGGCTTGTTCGAGTTCTTCTACGGTTGACTTTTTTGCATTCGTATCTCCTCGTAACTTGAAAGATCTGGTTACCTAGTTAATATTCGATGTCTCCTCCTCACTACTGTCCTTCAATATTACCACATGGGTCAAATTGGAAGTTCTCACCGGTCCTAGTAATTGCTTTTTATTGACTCAATCCGCCTTACTGCTAGACAAAGTAATTGCATTCATTTCCCTACCACGGGACTGATCACCTCTAATCTGCTTAATTCCATCCGGTGTTGGGAATTTTAGCAACTAGTGATAAGTTGATAGAACAACTTTCATATTGTGGATCCATGCCTTATCGAGAATCACTTTATACCCCATATTACCATCCACAACTTCGAATAATGTTGATTTAATCACCCCTTCAACGTATGTAGGCAGCACGATTCTCATCAGGTCATCACACTTGTTAAATTAAATTCGGCCAAAAGCTTTGTTGCTGGAACTATGCTACCGTTCAGCTTTGCTTGCTCTAGGACTTTTACTTGAATGATATTGGCCGAAATACCTATATCAAACTACACACGCTTAATTTTAAAATAAAATATAATTAAAGATATTACCATAGCATCATTGTGTGGTAAAGTTAGCCATATGCATCAAGTAATTTCATCATCCATTGGTACTTCCCGGATCCTTTTTCTATGAGTGACTGATATCTTCGTCTTCCTTGCAGTCGAAAATGTCACCCCATTGTTGGTTCCATTGTATCCCGGCCTTTGCTATAATTACTCTTAGCCTTGTCACTTAAGAACTTTCTAAGATGACCATTTTTCAGAAACATTTCTACCTCTCCATGAAGATGCCTACAGTCCCCAGTCTATAACCATATGTACCCTGGAATTCACACCACAAACTAGGATCTCTCTCATTGGGGTCTGACCAAATTGGTTTTCGGAACCTTGCTCTTTTACGTTCCTTATGGTAGAAATCAACACCACCAAGCTAATATTAAAATTTTAATCTGATGATAGGGAATAGCTTGAATCATGGGACCCGGCAACTCTTTATCTTACAAAGTTCTGCTACTCCGCCCATGATTAGTCTATCTATTCAGTCCAAGTCTTTCCAACGACTGAAAACCTCTAACTGCATGTTCTTCCCTGTCCATGAATCTGGCCTTTCGTTTGACACATACGGCTAGAAACGGCTCATATATGGTCTTCAGTATGCCTCAAGGTCATTCTTGGACCTTTCTCGATCACGATTTCGGACGTTGAAAGATATTGGAGAACCCAACTGATCCTCTTCAATTCTACTTTTAGATTCATATCGGTTATGGACATCAGCCCATGTGGTTGCTTGAAATTTCAACAAGCTCTCCTTCACCTTCCTTGAGGCATCATATCTTAAAGGATTGAGGCCCTTGGTAAATGCTTCTGCTACCCATTCATTTGGTACCGCTGGCAACAATATTCTCTCTAGCATTAGCTTTGATGAAAGAATCTGCAAGCATTTAAAAAGAATCATTTGAGTGTTTAGATAAAAGTGAATACCATGTTAAGCTCCTTTCGTTAAGGTTTTCCCAAATATCTTTAGCAAACCTTATTCAATCTCGTATGGAGCCAAATCATTCCCCTTACTTCAGTGGTGTACATTGTAATGTGTTCATAAGTATCCGATGTTCTATCATATTTCGGAATATCCGGCATCTTAAACCTTTTTGGGATCAACTCTGGGGCCGCACTAGGTTTAAATGGCAAATGTATATACTTATTTGACCGGGCCTTTTAGGACCATAGAGGCCCCCAGGATTTGATCCATCCGAGCGTGAAATTCTTTAGCATTCTGATCCATTCGAGCATTTATTTCACTTATGCACTTCATGAGCTCAATCTTGAAAGGATCGTCTGTGTTGTTTTCATTTCTAGATCCACTGCCTGCTCGACCTACTTGGTTTTTGTTTGATCTAAACTTCTCCTCTTTAAGCAATTTTACCGATTCCTAGAGCACTTTGATTTATAGGTACGCCAGGAGGGGCTCAAACTCCACCATTTGAATTGTTTGAAACCACCGTTGAAGGTCATTCATTATTCGGTCATGTCTTGAGAGATGGTTTATAATTTTTTATTGTTGTGCTCTCAAAACCTTTATTGTATCGGCCACGGGCTCATCACCCAAAGAGTAGGACTCCACGCATGTCGAGTACTTCTTTCCACCCGACTCGGAGTTGATTCATTCCCATCATGACGGGTTTCACTAGTTGAATCGTCTTGTTGAGTTCCATCGTGCTAATTGTCCTCGGGCTCATTATTGTTGTTCACACAAACATTAAGCAAATTATTGACATCATTGTGTTCCGTAATCGTAGTATACTTAAAATAGAAAAAATATTAAATAACATTAGTAAAATACGAGCAGACCAAAGTAACACCATAATTGTCTATGCCCCATGGTGGGTGTCAAATTATTTACCTGTAAAAAAGTATAGTTGAATTTATATAAGTGATTTATAGACACGTGGATTAAGCTGATTTAACTGGTAAAATAACAAAGAATAAAAAAAACTAAACAAATATAATTTAGGAAAGGACAAGCCTGGAATTCTGATTGATCCAACCAGAATCAAAGATGATTGGAAAGCTTCGATATTAGCCTTGTGTAAAACTTAATAAAATGAGAGGGAGAGAGAGAGATAGACTTTGTGATTTTAATATTTTCTGTCCTCACAATGAGTACAAATGTGGCAATTTATAGCTAAATCGAAGGAGACAAGATCCCAAAAATATGCCCTCTTAAAGATGAATAAAAATCCCTCTTGATGGCTGCATAACATTAGGAATAAATGTTGTGATTTTCTGTAACAGTTGCTCCTTCAATGCTGCTCTTTCCAACTGGTACCTTACTTCCAAATTCTCTTCTCTGCTCCTCGTGTTCTCAGAATCTACAGAATATTGGTTACATGACTGTATACGAAATTATCTATCTGTTGACTAATTTCATCGTGCCTTCACTGCCACATGTCTGCTCAAGAGACGTCCGCGTGTAAACTTCAAATTTTACCTAATACAAGAAGGATACATGGATGTGAGCTAGCTAAGCTTCAATGTTTGTTAGATACTGATAGTGGGACATTTTGTCCAATCTCAGGTTGTTCTTTTTGGGTTCTATTCTACTTGCACATTCTTCCCTTGGTAAACAAAAAAATAAAGAAGTCTTTGCACTTCAGAATAAAAGAAAGTGGCAAAAGTGGTCCTTGGAGAGTTCACTTGGCCAGCAAACTTTCTTGGTTAATTCATAGAAGTTTTGAGCTCCTTCCATTTGGTCATTTTGCAAGCTTATCAAAGCTTGTACTGGTACTATTCCAAAAGACAAAAAGAAATTGCTTTTTTATTTATTTATTTTATGTAATGCTCATTACGAGTAACTAAATATATATGGAAGACGTCCGAGGAAATATATAGATAGGAAGTGGTTATCCCTCCTGATAGTCATATCTAACGCGAATCTATATTAATCTAACCACGAAGTTTTAGAGACCAAATGATTAAAGTAAAAGCAAAAATAACATATATAAAGAAGTCAAGCAACGCTATAGTAAAGTACTAAATGGCATGCACTTACTACAAATAACTTTGAGAAAACTGTAATATTGATTTAAGTATGTGTTTATAGTTTAAATGTGGGAGTGGTGTACTCTTCCATCCTTAGTTTTAGAGGTCACAAGTTCACGTCCAAGGATATGTAGTCGTCTTTGGTAAGAAAAACTTTATGTAATGGTCTGACCGGTTGTTTTACATTATAGAACATTATTCCCCTACTTAAGACTTCCCATATGTGTTTTTCCTATTTTATGATTTGGGGGGTGGTTGGTTTGGTTTCGAAAGAGTTCGGGTAAAATTCGGAACACTTAGTTCTATCATAGTGGCCTAAGGTGGCCAAGTTTTAATTGAGTCAACATTTTGATAAACAACCTTGGAATCGGAATTTGAAGGTTTCAATAGATTTGTATGGTAATTTTGGACTTGAGCATATATTCGGATGGAGTTTCGGGTAGACCAGGAGCGTTTTAGGGCTTATTGTCGGAAGTTGGCATTTTAAAGATTTTAGAGTTTTCTAATTTTGACTTTTGGTGGACTTTTGTGTTACCAGACCCTATTTGATATTCCGATCCTAGGAGTTGGTTCGTTTTGTCATATTGGACTTATGTGTGAAGTTTGGTGTCATTCCGAGTTTTCTAAGTATGATTCATTGCGTTCTAAGTTAGTTGGAAAAAGTTTGAAGTTTAGAAGTTGATTAGTTTGGTTTGGGGTACAATTCTTGGCTGTGATGTTATTTTATTTATTCCGAAGCCTCGTGTAGGTCCAAATTTTATATATGGAGTTGGTGAGTTTTGAACCACCCAGAGCAAGGTTGAAGTTGGCAGATTTTGCTGATGTCTGGTGTAATCCGCTATCATGGAGAATGTCTCGTGATCGCATGGGGTTATGTGTAGAGGAGGAGGATATGTTCTAAGCGATCGCAAAGAGGGCATCATGATCTGGGAGGGTGGCCTAGCAGTGCTTCGCATTCGCGTGGTTAAGGTTGGGAATGAAATGGGTTAGCGGCGATGGCCATGGGAGGCAATTATTCTACGAGATCGTGCAATGGCTTTCGTCGTCGCAGAAGAGGATATTTTGGGGGCTAGCAGTGAAGCCTTCGTGTTCGCAATTGGCTGGTCTATTCGCAGAGGGTCTAGTCTGGTAAGCCTTCATGTTGGGATGAAGCATATTTGGGCTTTGCGATTGTGATGCTTTGGACTGCGATCGCAAAGGGTAATACCTGGGCAGAATATAAGTTGGGGGCTCGAGTTTGGTTCATTTATATCTATCTTATCTCTTGCTAAGGAAATTTGGAAGAGTCATTTTCATTAACTAATATAAGGTAAGAGATTCCAACCTATATTGAGTTAAATACATGGATTAGGTGTGGATTTTTACATGAAAATTAATAGAATTTTGGGTTTTGGTTAGAAAACCTAAAATTGGTAAAAATGAGATTTGACCACGAAATTGGTTGTGGTACTGGAAATAAATTATATATTTGAGTTTGTGATACCATGGTTAATATAATCTTCGAAAATTTCAAGCATTCGAGAGCGTGGGCCCGGAGTTGACTTATGTCGACTTTCCGAGTGGGGTTGGGAATTGATTCTAAAAGTTGATTTATGAGTTCTTGAGCATATATTGATTGGGTAGTACGTCCTTTTGACTATTTTCATTGTTCTTCGTCAATTTGAGGTGATTAGTGAGGTGTGGGAGCCGAGTAGTAGACTTGGAAGCAAGGTAAGTCTCATGCTTAATCTTGTAAGAAGGAATTATCTCTGTAGGTATTTTATTTGTTGTATGCTATGTGTTATGTATACTACGTACGTATGAGGTGATGAGCGTATGTGCGTAAGCTAGATTTGTGTTTATGTCTGGGTAGACTTAGACCTACATCATGCCTTAACTATACTACTTAAATTAAGCTTGCCTGTTGATTACTTGAATTCATAATTGAGCTTGAGGCTAGAATTTGTGTATTTTAACGAGTCTCTTTACTGTTAATATTTGGAAGAGAATTGATTTTTGGTAAAGTTATTCTTTCTCTTGCATATATATCCTCGTATTGTGTTTATGTAATCGGTATTTTAGGGACTCCTCGACTCGCACGTACCTTCGCTAGTGGGGCTAGTGACCCGATGAAAGTTTCTCTATTCTAATGGGATTGGGTCGTACATATCGGCAGTGCTATAAAATATTATTATGGATCGGTCCGTACGACCTCAGCGTGTACACTATTCTTGTTGATCGGGCCATACGACCTCGATAGAATTCGTGCGTAATATTCGATAGGGAGTCAGAGTACATATGAGCTTTTCATGACTTGAGATTTGACTTTGCGTTTGGTATTGGTTATCATTGTTTTCTTCGAGGCAGTTATGGTATTTGATGATTTCGTAATCATTCTTACATTGAGAATCATTTTATTTATATTATCTTTTTCATTGCTACTTGTTGTGTTTCATACCTATCTACATTTATGTACATTGTTATTAGACCACTAGTAAGTGTCGATGTCGACCCCTCGTCACTACTTCTTTTAGATTAGACTAGATATGCACTGGGTATGCATTGATTTACATACTCATAGTAAACTTCTGCTCTAATTGTGCATGTACTAAGATAGGTACATCAGGTGATCATTCGGGCACGTAGTTGCATCCGCTGGAGAATTAGTGGTGAGCTGCTTTCTATGCGTCGACCGGTAGCACTTGGAGTCTCCTTTCCCCTATGTTTATTTTATTCTGTCGATATTCATTTCAGACAGTAGTTATAGTAGTTTTATATATTCTACTAGATTCTTATGCACTTGTAACGCATGAGTTTTGGGATTTTTGGTTAATGTTCATGGTTGTACCTAATATTACTTTGCTCTATGTTTTGTTCATACTTCATGACTTAGTAAGAATGAAAGTATTTTGACATGGTATCTAGACTTAACTCCACTTTATTATTATAACTCTTGATTTTAAAAGTGTTATGAACGGTTGTTGTGTTGATGGTTCGTCACGGCCCATAGTAGGAATTGGGTGCACTAGGTTCACATAGGTTTCACGTGTTGTTGCGACCAAACACACTCACGCAAGTATACGCGGTCGTCAAATAATAAAGTGACTAAAAGTCGGATGTCGAACCCACGAGGACTTATGATTAACTATTAACTAAATTAGACTATCCCAATTATCTAAACAAGAATTAAATCTAAAAATATTTTATTCTAAACTAATTAAATAAGAAAAATATAAATAATAAACTTTGAACAGAGAAAGAGCAGATTTTAATGATATCAATGTAATGAAAACGATCTAGGGTTATGGGCTATCTAACAATCCTATTGTATTCTTCAATTGAATTGACCGACTAATTTATCTAGCTTATTGGTTGACAGGGTTAATGCTCATAAGAATCTGTCGAGTTCTTACTCGCCTATTCAAGCTAACCTAACGCCTATATGTCTATGGAGTTAGAATCAACAAGAACGCATTTATAATTCCTGTAAATCAACCAAGCAAGGTAATTAGGTATATGTCTATCCTAACTACGAATCCGTTCCCCGATGCCCGAGTTCAAGAACTTGCCCTACTCAATCCTATATGCAATATAGAATTTCCACTTTCGAGTTCAATTCTAGATTCGTAGATAATATTCAATTGGTGATCAAGCAATTAAATAATTAAGTGCAAGATTGAATAAATAAACTAATATGATAAATCAAGAAGTCAAAATCAATATCCGAATAACAATAGTCATGAAAGACCCACAACCCTAGAACGTGAAGTTTAGCTCCACATAGACATGGTAGCCAAACAACAAATCATATAAAGAAACATAAAAATTACTAAATTTGGTGGGAGAAAGATGAAACTCGATGAATTCCGGCCTCCACAGCTTTGTCGTGGCTTTTTCCCTCTTCCCAATATGTTCGATGACCTAAAAGAGGCGTTTTTGGCTTATATATTGCGTACAAAAGTCGTGGGCCAAAGCTCTCCTATTCCTAGTCCAATTCGGCTTCAGGGATTGATGCTAAGGTAGATGCGACGCATCCACCTTGTCCTCCATTTCTCAGCTTGCATGCGATGGTGGACGCGATGGCCCAACTTCACTGCTAAGGTTGCATGCAGGATGATGTTTTCCTAGGTTGGATGCGACGCATCCAACCCTTCTTCCTCTGGCTACACCACCTTTTCTTCATATTTTGCACTCCGAACACCTTAAATCGTCACACATAACTTAATTAGTCATCAAACCAATAATTACACCATGTTGGGTGTTTTAAAGATTAAATAACATCAAGAAGTGGTTAAAACATGGGCAAAGTAACATCAACACATATCGAAATATGCCAAACATCACTACCCCACACTTAAACCTTTGTTCGTCCTCGAACAAACCATCACTATAGTAAACAAAATAAAATTAAGCTCTTATCATTCAAAGCACACTACATCTATGTCCATGGTTATTTGCTACAATTAGGCTCTAGACTATGCATCAACACACTTCCCTTTTCTTATGCCCTTCTTTAAACATATTCGAACAAAGACAACATGCTCACAACAATCCTAACCTCAAAAACCGACTCAATGTCACAATGCACTCATGGCTTGAACAACCAACATCATAGAGAAGTCTAGTAACGTTACCTATCCCTCGTGAAACCATGTGCCCTCACAACAAAAGCAAAGAGAGTAGAATCAATCCACACATTCGAATCTCATGCTCACAAAGAAAATCGCTCACTCTCACAAAAGAAGTCACATGCATGCAGTTGGTACCATAGGCTTGCCCTTAATGTAAATCTCTACTAATGTAAGCTCGCTCGATCTAAAATCAATTAGGACTTTTTCATGGTTGTAATGTGGGCTAAGGGACGGGTAGGATATATTTAAGGAATAGTGATTCACCCTCCTAAGCACTTTAACACATCATCAAATAACTTAAGCGCAAATTCTTCAACACCACTTCAATTTCACAAATAATATCACCCCAACAATATTTCCTCTTTCTTTAAGCACTACTTTAATTCATACCCACTAGCAAGAACAAGACAACAATTTATTCATCTATATTTTTCTTTCTTTCTTTTTTTTTCCAGATTTTTCTCTTCTTTTTTTTTTCTTTTAATTTCCGCTCGTGGTGTATTATTTTACAAAATAAGTGCACCCTTCTTTCTTTCATTGGTTTTACTCAAAAGTCACCCCACACTTATTCCCTTCTTACTTCTTTTAGCGCTCATCTAACAATTAAAGTGCTTTAAGAGGTAAAAGGATCAAAACAATGTCAATTAAGAATAAAAAGGGTATAGGCTTGTAATGTGGGTACCAAATAAAAGGTCTACAGGCTCAAAAGGTTTAACTAGGGATAGATTTTATTTGTGATAAGCAATAAGCTCAAAAAGATCAAAGAAAGCCTAAAATCATTTTTCAAACCGAGCATCACCTAAAATTTCGCTTCAACTCACATACCGGGCAAGTTCTAGACACAAGTACACTACATGGACTACACAAAAACCTCACCACACATGGCACATGACTCGCTAAGGACGGTCACATTCCGACTCTCAAACAATGCAAGTATTCACGGAGCAACGAGATATTAAGCATTAAGCGCAAAGTGAACACAAGTCAAGAAAATGAGAAATAGGTGCCACAAAACATGCTATCCGTTTTAACACGGCATCATCAATAATTTCAGAGTGAGAAGGGAAGATATTACATATGTAAAAGCTTAAATATGCCAGTATCAACCAAGTCAAGGTCACCTAGGTTCATCATTCTTCCTCCTTTTATTCCCTACATTCCTACTCTATTCTAAAAAGAAAACAAAATTACTCGGTTCAAACTACATCCCATGGAAAAGAACCGATGCACAAAGAAAAACCACAGGGGATTATTACTATCTACAAAGATACTATATATATATATATATATATATATATATATATATATATATATATATATATTTTTATTTTATTTTTTTTCATAATGATAAACTGATAGTTACTCCATATAGATGAATTTACTGCTATTTTATGCCATTAATCCAGTGAATATATTAGTACATTCATCCATACATCAAACATAAATCACCCCCACCCCACACTTAGGACTGTGCGTTGTCCCCAACGCACACAAACAAGGTAAAGTAGGGTGAGAAGAACTCCCTCAAGTCAAGGTGGAGGGCTCATCCGCAGTCTGTGGAGGAGCATCTGCATCCATAGCATTCCTATCATCAACAACTGGTGCGGATTCTGTATCAGGTGTTACAGCGACCTCAATAGGCCTGTTGAGTGGAGCCTCGGTGACTATGGGAGGAACAGGAGTGGATGGTCCGGCAGTGGATGATGCAATCAGCTGGGAGATGTCTGTACCTGCACATTGAACCAGAGCTCTGAGGAGTAATGATATCTCCTTCATCATCGTGGCCTGCTCAGTCTGAACTCGGCTTAGATCCGCACGAGTCTGTCTCAACTCATCCCTGGTGGCACTCAACTCGACACGAGTCGCTATCAGCTCAGCCCTGTTCTCTTGCATATCTGCTTGCATATGCTCAAATAATTGTTGGATGGTGAGCTTAGAAGACCTTCCCTTGTTCGGCTCTAGAACATGAGTGACATCATATGGTCCTGGAGCTTTAGCCTCAATGTCGTCATTCTCCTTGTCCCATAGTACTCCCCTCTCTGTTAAAAAAGCCGTTAGGGTATTAGCAAAGAACAGCCTCCACTTGTAATTCATCCTGGTTCACTGCATTTGATCATGCATGATGGCTCCGAAGTTGAGTGGTATCCCCTCTAATAAAGCATATAATACGAGTGCGCGGTAACGAGGGACATCAGTTTTATGTTGGCATGGCAGCAGGCGGTTACAAATGAAATTTAGGGCCACACGTGCTAACGCACTCATGAATTCCTTTGCTATAGAGTGGTACTCCATACTCCCATGCTTCCATTCTGCATCCTTCCTGGTAGGGCATAGGACAGACTTAATGTGTGCATAATCTGGTGTTTTGCATATGGCGTCAAACCTGTCTGTGAGTGTGTGTGGCACCCTTAAGAAGTTATTCAGAGCTTCAGCTGACACATTAATATCTACCCCTCTTACTCGCACAATGTTTCCCCTTGCGTGACGCCAATTGGCGTAGAGCTCTCTAACAATGGTGAGGTTGGCTTTGCCATGACCTTTCAGAATGGGTCCCCATTTTTGCACCTCTCGAATTGACTTGAGAAACTCTGAGTACTTTGTCTTAAGTGGTCCGATGTTTATCGGCTTTTCCGGAATGTACTTCTTTGAAACCAATATCTTCTTATAGGCTCGGAATGCCTTCTCATTAACAAAGTATTTCTCCCAATCAACTCGGTCTATGGGTTCACCTTCGTCTTCATCACTCATGTTGATCTGTAGGTGGTCATTGTCCGAATCGGAATCGGATTCAGATTCTGTAGTAATCTTCTCCTTCCCTTTATCAGTTGGAGCACTCATTCTCGAAGCTTTTCTTTGGTATGTCACAGGCTCTCGTATCTCTATTCCTTTGCTTGGTGTAATACCCTTCTTCACTGTCCTCCTGACCAATGTTTCCTCCTCCTCTTGCTCTGAATCATCACTTAACTGCCTAGGCAGCAGTTCCATTTCCTTCTCCGTCCGCTTCCTTTTTTTCTGTGGATTTGGACCGCCCGCTGCCCTTCCGGTAGGCTTTTTGGGCGGTTGCTTGTTACCATCTTTGTCTTGTTGCTTGGATGGTTTACTCGCTGCTGTCATTTTACGAATCTAAGTACCTGCAATGCAGAGAATTCAACAATTAGCAGATGAAATAGCGAAGTTCAGCTTGAAAGCAATTGCAACAGCTTGCAGACTTCAATTTATTCGTAAAGTCATGCCATTCACTCTTCATGGAATTGTAGCTCATAACTTTCAGCAAGTATGTGATAACTCTCTTCAAAAATTCAATTTCACATAGCCCCTCACTCGACCCCACACTTATTCTCAAGCACACACCAATGTTGCTCGGTTACTCAGACTTCACCGACGCCTAAATTTTTCTCAGGGACAATTCGTCGAACATGTGGTATGCAACAAGTGTGCCTAGTTCATTCTATCAGTTGAGCAATGCCACTACCCTCCCAAAATTGGACGAGATGAAGGGAATTATAGTTTATCATCTCGCAACCATTACAACTACCAAGAACGACAGCCCTAAAAATCTTGAAATTGCAAAACCTACTTGTTGCTACCATTGAAGGAGGGAGGAGAGACGAATTAGGAGAGAAGCCAACGGAAGAACGAAGAGGATGATGCGTACCTGTCGCGTTTGAGCTTATTGCGTTACAATTTCGATGAGAGAATTCTGTTCTGCGTTCGTAGGCGTCACCAAAACGAGACGAGTGGATGCGTCGCAAGAAACGTTTTTGTTCGAATAGGTTATCTTAAGATGTGTTAAAATATATATTACTTACCTGTGCGTGCGAGCTTTGACGCGACGCATCCCCTTGTCTTCCTTCAAAAAATTTTCGGACGCGATACGGGCGCGATAGGCAGACTTCACTGCCTTGAGCAATTGGCCCGTCAAAAAAAAAAATTTTTTTTTTTTTTTTTTTTGCTGAGGGGGACGCGACGCATCCGCCTCGTTTTCTCATATCTGGGGAACTTTTTAGTTTTATTTTTATTTTTATTTTTTTTTGCTTTTTTTTTTTTTGAATAAGATCTATGTCCTACGAAAAGAAAGAAAAAAAAATTTAAAAATAAAATAAAAATAAACTAACTTGGGTGGCCTCCCAAGAAGCGCCTGATTTAACGTCGCGGCACGACGCAACATGTTCTTCATGCCTCCACTAAATCCATTGTGGTCTTGTGATGTGCAATGTCACCACCCCAATAGTGTTTTACTCTTTGGCCATTTACCAAGAATGTCGTATTGGACCCCTTATCACACAATTCTATCGCACCATGAGGTTTCACACTAACCACTTCAAACGGACCCGACCATCGAGATTTAAGCTTTCCTGGAAAAAGCTTTAGCCTTGAATTAAACAGTAGAATTTGTTGACCTGGTTCAAACTCACGATGTTGGATATGCTTATCATGCCATCTTTTGGT
The DNA here is from genome assembly GCF_000390325.3 of Nicotiana tomentosiformis. Lineage (NCBI taxonomy): Eukaryota > Viridiplantae > Streptophyta > Magnoliopsida > Solanales > Solanaceae > Nicotiana > Nicotiana tomentosiformis. The sequence continues at coordinate 37,724,936 of NC_090823.1, forward strand.
CTTCTCTTTATACAATTTGGCATTTTCATACGCATGCAATCGAAACTCATCAAGCTCGTTGAGTTGTAGCAATCTCTTCTCACCGGCCAAGTCCATCTCCATATTTAGCTTTTTAATCGCCCAATATGCTTTGTGTTCAAGCTCGACGGGCAGATGGCAGGCCTTCCCATAAACCAACCTGTACGGAGAAGTGCCTATTGGGGTCTTGTACGCAGTGCGATATGCCCATAATGCGTCATCCAGCTTCCCGGCCCAGTCCTTTCTATTCATACTTACTGTCTTTTCCAAAATCTGCTTGACCTCTCTGTTGGAAACTTCTACTTGACCACTCGTTTGGGGATGATAGGCAGTGGAAACTTTGTGCTTGACTCTGTATTTTGCAAGAATATTATTCAGCAGTTTGTTACAAAAGTGAGTTCCCCCGTCGCTTATCAACACTCTTGGGGTCCCAAAACGTGTGAAGATGTGCTTCTTTACAAAGCCTACCACAACCTTTGCGTCGTTAGTAGGAAGAGCTATGGCCTCTACCCACTTAGAAACATAGTCGACCGCCACCAAGATGTATCTGTGTCCGTTAGAATATGGGAATGGTCCCATAAAATCAATCCCCCAAACATCAAAAAGTTCTACCGCCAGTATATTTTGCAAGGGCATCTCGTGCTTCCTCGTGATAGTTCCAGTTCTTTGGCATCTATCACAATTTTTAACGAAGGCATGTGCATCCTTAAACAATTTTGGCCAATAAAAACCTGATTGTAGCACTTTTTGGGCGGTTCTATCCCCGCCGTGATGACCTCCATATGGTGACGCATGGCAGTCATGTAGTATAGCCTTCATCTCTTCCTCAGGAACACACCTTCTCACCAACTGATCTGCACACTGCCTATATAGGAATGGCTCATCCCACACGTAGAACCTTACATCATGTAGGAATCTTCTTCTATTGTCAGCTGTCCATTCTAGTGGCGTTACCCCACTTGCGATAAAATTCACATAATCTGCATACCATGGGGCTTCACCTGAGGTGATTGCTAATATTTGCTCATCCGGAAATGTTTCTTTAATTGACCCTCCTTCAGCTACATGGTTCCGGCTCTCTAATCTGGACAAATGATCGGCCACTTGATTTTCTGTCCCTTTTCGATCTCGGATCTCTAAGTCAAATTCTTGCAAGAGGAGGACCCAACGAATCAACCTCGGCTTGGCGTCTTTCTTTTTAAATAGGTATCTGATAGCTGAATGATCTGTGTAGACGATGACTTTGGTTCCCACTAGATAGGATCTGAACTTGTCAAACGCCCACACCACTGCAAGCAACTCCTTTTCAGTCACTGTATAATTCATCTGAGCTGGATTCATAGTTTTGCTTGCATAATAAATGGAGTGAAAGATTTTATCCCTCCTTTGCCCCAACACCGCTCCAATTGCTATGTCACTTGCATCGCACATCAACTCAAATGGTTGTGCCCAATCGGGGCCAATGATAATTGGTGCAGTCACCAATCTTCCCTTCAGCTCCTCAAATGCTTTCAGACATGCATTATCAAACTTGAAGGTAACGTCTTTCTCTAGAAGCCTGCACAAAGGGGAAGAAATTTTCGAAAAATCTTTAATGAAACGACGATAAAAACCTGCATGACCCAAGAAACTGCGAATGCCTTTGATGGATGTCGGCGGGGGCAATTTTTCGATCGTCTCCACCTTTGCTTTATCCACCTGTAGACCATCTTTTGAAACCTTGTGCCCCAAAACTATACCTTCACGTACCATGAAATGGCACTTTTCCCAGTTTAGCACCAAGTTTGTCTCTTCACACCTAGCTAGCACTTTATCAAGGTTCATCAAACAACTATCAAAAGAACATCCAAACACAGAAAAATCGTCCATGAATACTTCTACATATCTTTCAACCATGTCAGTGAAAATAGCCATCATACACCTTTGAAAAGTCGCAGGTGCATTACAAAGACCGAAGGGCATTCTCTTGAACGCATACGTGCCATAAGGACATGTAAATGTAGTTTTCTCTTGGTCTTCTGGGGCTATAGCAATCTGATTATACCCCGAATAACCGTCCAGGAAACAGTAGTATTCCTGGCCAGCTAATCTATCAAGCATTTGGTCAATAAAAGGAAGGGGAAAGTGGTCTTTCCGGGTGGCATTGTTCAGTTTTCTGTAATCTATGCAAATTCTCCATCCAGTTACAGTTCTTGTAGGAATTAAGTCATTATTTTCATTAACTACTACGGTTATCCCCCCTTTCTTCGGCACACATTGAACGGGGCTTACCCATTTACTATCAGAGATTGGAAATACAATACCTGCATCAAGCCACTTAATCACTTCTTTCCTTACCACTTCTTTCATGATTGGATTTAGTCGGCGTTGGTGTTCTACACTTGGCTTGTGTCCGTCCTCCATGAGGATTTTGTGCATGCAGAAAGCTGGACTAATGCCTTTAATGTCAGACATTGTCCACCCAATTGCTCGCTTGTGCTCACGTAGCACCCTTAATAGCTTTTCTTCCTGTAATTTAGACAAGTGAGCAGAAATAATAATAGGTAAAGTGTCAGAACTTCCCAAATAAGCATATTGAAGGTGAGGGGGTAGGGGTTTAAGTTCCAAATTTGGAGCTTTTTCAATTGACGGCTTTGGTGGGGGGCCACTTGGCCTATTCAGGGGCTCAAACGGGATTATTCCTTGCATGTAACCACATGATGTATCTAGGATTCCCTTCATCTCCTCAACCTCATCATCCATCTCCAAGCTATCAAACATCATGATTGCTTTTTCTAAACAGTCGCCTAGATATACACTCGTGTCAAGAAGTTTCTCATCCACCTCCACCACAAATATCATAGAGAGCTCCTCATAGTGGCGGGGGAGTTGGATTGCTTTGTAGACATTGAAGACTGCCTCCTCGTTGTCCACTTTCATAATCATTTTCCCTTCTCTCACTTTAATTATTGCATCGCCAATAGCCAAGAGAGGTCGTCCCAATATGATTGGAACTTGTTCATCAGCCTCGAAGTCTAGAATAATAAAGTCAGCTGGGAAGATGAATTTTCCAATTTGCAGCAGCACATCTTCAATCACTCCTTCGGGGTAGGCTATGGACCTATCAGCTAATTGCAACATCACGGTGGTTGGTCTCGGAGCTCCCAGACCTAATTGCTTAAACAAGGATAACGGCATCAGATTTATGCTTGCACCCAAATCACACAGAGCACGTCCCACGTTAATATTACCGATTTGTACTGGAATAGTGAAGCTGCCAGGGTCCTTAAGCTTTTGGGGAAGCTTGTTTTGGACCCTTGATGTGCACTCCTCAGTAAGTGCAACCGTCTCGAACTCAGTCAATTTCCTCTTATGAGCCACTATGTCTTTTATGTACTTAGCGTACTTTGGAATTTCACGAAGTACATCCACTAATGGAATATTTAATTGAACCTGACTCAACATGGAGAGAAATTTGTTGAACATGCGATCGTCATTCCTTTTCTGCAATCTTTGGGGGAAAGGTGGTGGTGGCCTTGTAACCTCCATTCGCTCTGAACTTGCATCATCTTCCTTTGACTCTTGTGTTGCCTTAGGTGTCAACTCCCCCCAGGTATAGGTTTTTCTTTTATCTTCCTTGGCACTTCCTCTAGTTCCCTCCCGTTTCTAAGTGTAACTGCATTAATTTGAGGGTTCTTCTCTGTATCACTGGGAAGTGAGCCTGTAGGTCTAGTATTTTGGTTTGCTGCTAACTGCCCCATTTGCCTCTCAAGATTTCTGAAATCGGTCCTGAGCTGTTGATTGTCTAGTAACAACTTTTTCAGCAAGTCATTCGTACTTTCTTCCATTTGTTGGGGTGGCTTCTGAGGTTGAGTAAAATTCCCTTGAGGCCTATACTGATTCTGTTGACTTCCGCCCCATGAGAAGTTAGGATGATTCCTCCAGTTTGGGTTGTAAGTGTTCCCATATTGCGCATGTTGATTCATAGGACCTCTGTTTTGTTGCCCCACATAGTATATAGATTCAGGATTCGTGGGGCACATGTCAATCATATGACTGTCTCCGCATAGTTCGCAACAAATAGACATCTGCTGTACATGTTGCATTTGTTGTGTTGTCATTCTATTCATCTGATTTGCCAATTTTGCTATATCGACTCTCATGGCGGAAAAGTCATCAAGCTCAATCAAACCGGCGGCCTTCTGTTTAATTCCCCTTCGTGAATCACCCTCTCCTTGCCAATTATGGTCATTAGCAGTGAAATTATTTAGCAAGAGTTGTATTTCACTATACGGTCTTGCCATGCAACTACCCCCACAAGCTGAGTCAAGATTCATCTTTGATGCTTCATCTAACCCATCAACAAAAGTGTGACCCAATACCTCATCAGTTTGACAATGATGCGGGCAGTCTCTGAGTAGCTTCTTGTATCTTTCCCAAGCTTGACGAAGTGTCTCGCCATCCCGTTGTTGGAACCCAAGAATTTGGCTCCTCAACGACTTTGTCTTCTTAGTTGGGAAAAACTTGATCAGGAATTTCCTTGCTAGATCATCCCAAGTGTGGATAGAGTTCGCGGGCTCCTTTTGCAACCATTCTTTAGCTTCCCCCAACAGTGAAAAAGGGAATAGTGTCAGCCTGACATAGTCCTTGGAGACGTTCGGATAATTGTAAGTGTCCGTGATTTCCAAGAAGTTCTGAATATGCCTCTGCGGGTCCTCATGAGATAGACCCACATATTGTCCTGTGGACTGAATCAGCTGTACCATGTACTGTTTGAGTTCAAAATGCCCAGTGATATCAGGCTTCACAATAGCCTGAGTCATATTCGCAAGATTGGGCCTTGCGGCTTCAATTACCGGACGCTCTTCATTGCCTGCCATATCTATTGGCTGTGGTTGGACTGCGATGTCCAAATCTCTTTCTATTCTCGTTCTAGCTTCGTGTTCCCTTCTCACTCTATGTAGTGTTCGTTCGATTTCTGGATCAAGAGGAATGAGGTTGTTTGCACTTCTACTCCTCTGCATTCGAGAGAAGACCCTGCGTTGACACAAACCAGGCAAACTGAAAATTAAAACTTGAAAACAAATATCTAATAAAAGCTTAACTTAGTCACGTAGCTAATTTCTAAGTCCCCGGCAACGGCGCCAAAAACTTGTTGCGACCAAACACACTCACGCAAGTATACGCGGTCGTCAAGTAATAAAGTGACTAAAAGTCGGATGTCGAACCCACGAGGACTTATGATTAACTATTAACTAAATTAGACTATCCCAATTATCTAAACAAGAATTAAATCTAAAAATATTTTATTCTAAACTAATTAAATAAGAAAAATATAAATAATAAACTTTGAACAGAGAAAGAGCAGATTTTAATGATATCAATGTAATGAAAACGATCTAGGGTTATGGGCTATCTAACAATCCTATTGTATTCTTCAATTGAATTGACCGACTAATTTATCTAGCTTATTGGTTGACAGGGTTAATGCTCATAAGAATCTGTCGAGTTCTTACTCGCCTATTCAAGCTAACCTAACGCCTATATGTCTATGGAGTTAGAATCAACAAGAACGCATTTATAATTCCTGTAAATCAACCAAGCAAGGCAATTAGGTATATGTCTATCCTAACTACGAATCCGTTCCCCGATGCCCGAGTTCAAGAACTTGCCCTACTCAATCCTATATGCAATATAGAATTCCCACTTTCGAGTTCAATTCTAGATTCGTAGATAATATTCAATTGGTGATCAAGCAATTAAATAATTAAGTGCAAGATTGAATAAATAAACTAATATGATAAATCAAGAAGTCAAAATCAATATCCGAATAACAATAGTCATGAAAGACCCACAACCCTAGAACGTGAAGTTTAGCTCCACATAGACATGGTAGCCAAACAACAAATCATATAAAGAAACATAAAAATTACTAAATTTGGTGGGAGAAAGATGAAACTCGATGAATTCCGGCCTCCACAGCTTTGTCGTGGATTTTTCCCTCTTCCCAATATGTTCGATGACCTAAAAGAGGCGTTTTTGGCTTATATATTGCGTACAAAAGTCGTGGGCCAAAGCTCTCCTATTCCTAGTCCAATTCGGCTTCAGGGATTGATGCTAAGGTGGATGCGACGCATCCACCTTGTCCTCCATTTCTCAGCTTGCATGCGATGGTGGACGCGATGGCCCAACTTCACTGCTAAGGTTGCATGCAGGATGATGTTTTCCTAGGTTGGATGCGACGCATCCAACCCTTCTTCCTCTGGCTACACCACCTTTTCTTCATATTTTGCACTCCGAACACCTTAAATCGTCACACATAACTTAATTAGTCATCAAACCAATAATTACACCATGTTGGGTGTTTTAAAGATTAAATAACATCAAGAAGTGGTTAAAACATGGGCAAAGTAACATCAACACATATCGAAATATGCCAAACATCACGTGTCATGAGTAAACCTAGTAGAGTCATGTGGATTGGTGCAGAGACGTCTATACTTATCTTCAAGAGGCTATAGGATGTTAGAAAATTTCTCTTTCTCCATCTCCTATCGTGTAGTCGATATGTTAAGTAAATCTTTCTTTTATTCTCTCGTAGATGATGAGAATGCGCACAATGGCATCACCTGGCGATAGAGCTGCTACCTGGGTCGTTAGAGGTATAGGTAGAGGCCGAGGGAGGGCCACAACTTCTGTTGGAGAATGAGGGCATCCTAGAGTTTCCATAGTGGTACCGCCAATAGATTCGCTGGAGGATCCTATTATTGAGGAGCAAGGTGAGATACCTGCAGCCGAGCAGGCCCTGACAGATTTCATGACTTTGTCGGGCTTTCAGGAGGTCATGGGCCGTATGCTTCGGTTTATGGACTCTATGACTCAAGCCCGACTATTTCCAGCGGACTCGGCCACATCTCACGCGGGAGGGGGAGCATATACCCTTGCCGCTCAGGCACCAAGGTATGCTGCAATTATATATCAAACCCCGGGTGCACTACCTACGGGCGAAGTTCAGCCGGTTGCAGCGGCTAGGACCGAGACTAGACCGACCATGACCGTTGAGGAGAAGAAGCGGCTAGACAGATTTAGTGGGCTTTATCCTCCCCGCTTTAGCGACTAGCAATCAAAGGACTCACATGATTTTATTGACCGTTGCAAGGAGAGACTGCATAATTTGGGACTAGTGAAGTCCAAAGGGGTAGACCTCACCACATTTCAGCTAGAGGGGAAGGCCAGCAGATGGTGGCAGTCTTATCTCCTGAGTAGGACAACAGATTCACCTCCCTTGACTTAAGATCAGTTCACGCACCTCTTCTCGGAGAAGTATATTCCAGCTTCATAGAAGGATGAGTTACGGGATAAGTTTGAGCGGCTCCAGCAGGGTCAGATGTATGTGATCGACTATGAGGCAAGATTCATTGAGTTGTCTCTTAATGTAGCTATCATACTTCCCACAAATGCAAAGAGCGTGCAGAGGTTTATTGCAGTCTTGCACTATGGAATTTAGGTTTCTATGGCCCGAGAGGTAGATATAGGGACTTCTTACCTGCATATTAGAGATAGCTTGGAGGATCGAGCGTATCCGCACCTAGGGAAAACAGTTCACGTCGAAGGATAAATAGCCTCAGCATTCTGGTGGGTTCAGTGGTGCCCCGTCTGGGGCATAGGTCAGTTCATGAGCGACCATCCTAGAAAGCCCATGTATTCATCACCACAGCCTATTCGGGGTGCTCCAGTGCGACCTTAATTAAGCGCCATTCCAGATAACACCTACCGTCCACCAGTTATTCTAGGTTCCTCCAATGGGTACTCAAGCTATTAGGGCTAGTGTCACGCCCCAAAACCGAGGAGCACGACCGGCACTCAACCGAGTGAACCCGACCGAGCAAGCCTGTTAGATTCCTTCTACCCAAACTCATTCATGAATAAAGAGAATATATGTTTTCCTTAATTAAACAATAAAGTGGTCATGTCTGCAATTACCAATTTCTTACCATAAGTTTCACCATTTTTAAAGTCTCAAATGGACAAGTAATACAACCACAACATAGCATAGTTTGTCTTTCCCAGCACCAATACACAACCCACACTATGTCTACGGAGCCTCTATAGATAAATAAGAGTACAATGATAATGCCGGCAACAAGGCCTCGGCTATACCTCAACCATAATACATAAAGAACAAAAGATACATGACCCCGGGATGAAGTGGGGCTCACCAAGTCAGCTGAGAAGAAGGTGTACTGCTATCACTGATCAATGTCTCCTGCTGTAGAACCACCTGCATCCATTTAAAGATGCAGCGCCCCCGGCAAAAGGGACGTTAGTACCGTCGAATAGTACTAGTATGAAAACTAAACACCAATTTTAAGAATTTAGAAATATAAGATAATTAGGATGAACCAATGTGGAAATAGAATAATATAGATAACTGTCTCAACCATAGCAAGCTTATTAAAAGCTATCAACGACATTTATAGGATTTAAGATGAGATCCTCTATAACCATCTACACACAAAGCGGCCCCGCAGCCTCACCTGATGTATGCAGGTGGAGGTATACGTACAATACCACAACTCAAATCATGCGGCCGTGCCGCCTCACCTCAATGTATGTGAGTGGATGTATAACCAAAGTACCAATAACCAACACAAAGCGGCTATTCTGCCTCACCTCAATGTATGCGGGTGGAAATGGATCAACGATGCTAATACCAACACAAAGCGGCTATGCCGCCTCACTCCAATGTATGCGGGTGGTGCTGCCACAACAATACCAAAACCATGCACAAAGCGGTTGTACCGCCTCACCCCCAATGTAAACGGGTGGAGGTGCAGTCCCACAATCTCATAATCCCTACACAAAGCGGTCATGCCGCCTCACCCCAATATATATGCGGGTGGAGGTGTATCACAATCACAATATCTATACCATATTCCCCACACAAAGCGGTCATGCCGCCTCACCCCAATGTATGTGGGTGGAGGTGTATCAGAATCGCAATCTCTACACAACTTAGCATAATAACATTCACATAAATCACGACTGGAAGTTATAACATATGGATACGTAATCCATAGTTTGGGACACATCCTCAGTTAATAATGCAATATGAAAAGAGCATTTGAAATACGAATTTAACATATATCTTCACCACAAAACTTATCGGAATACTCGATTTATAGTCAACATCTCGGAACTTACAAGGATAATGAGAATTCCAATTCTTAAAGAAGAGTTTAGCCAACATACCTCAATTGAGCTTCCTTAAACTCTAAAACGTTCCAGAATTTTTAGCAACTTCAATCTATTTTAGAAATATAACAAATTGGACCACAATTAGGAAGATGATTATGGTTCTAGCTCATTTGGGCATTTTATCAAACACTAGGTGTGAATTAAGGTTTCAAGGCCCTTTTTATGGAGGATTCCATCATCCCACAACCCAATCTTTACCATTTTTAGCTCAACAATCTTCCTACATCCTTTGATAACATATGTATGTAAGATAATCAATCCTCTTGCCCAGAAATTATCTTGCTTATTATCCATTTCTACACAAGATTCGAAATTGAGGGTTAGGGTGTAGAATTATACCTTTAGGATGAAGACCTAGTGAGTTTCCCTTCTTAATCTTCCAAAACTTGGGAAGAATTGAAGGACAAATATTGGAGAACACCTTCTCACTCTAGGGCACCCTCTCTCACTCTAAAATGTCAGATAATAGCTCAAAAATAACCCAAAGAGTGTATTTAACGAAATAGGGTCGGGTTTTAAAAATCCAAAAATGGAGCTCCGGAACAAGTTATGCGACCGCATAACCGATATGCGGACCGCATATTGGTCGCATAGTTGGTTACAAAATAGCCAAAATAACTGTCTGTGTATACGGTCGCTATGCGGTTCGCATAAACGTTATGCGGTCACATAGTCGACCGCACAATTGCTTCAAATTGGCCCAATTAACTGCCTCACTTTGCGGCCATTATGCGGTCCGCAGAGTGATTCTGCGATCGCATAATGGACTGCAGAAATGCACGTTTCCGCCAAAATAATTTCTTTACTTTTCGGTGCATTGTTCAACCCAAAAAGTCCGAGCCTTTCTACAATTCTCAAACACGTAAGCCTAGTCCGACACCATGAAACATTATTTTCTTTGCAAAATTTACTGGGCTTACCACTTAAGTACTTCGAAATTTTTCGGGGTGTTACATTGTCCCCCGCTTAGGATCATTCGTCCTCGAATGAGGGTAAAAATCCGTCATTAGCATCTTATACGACTTAGTTTGTTTTATACCACAACTAGCAGCCCCAAATTTGACTAACTCCCTAAATTTACAAAAATTTCGCTAGAGTTTCCCTTGTAATTAGGCCTATCCACCTGTCAGAGAGCCCCAAAAACACATCCTAACAGCATATACATAATCCAACAACGTCATATAATACAAAACAACACCAACCGTGGCCTCACAAGCAATTAAATTACCAAAACGAAATACCCCTAACACAAAATGTACAAGTCATACACATTTCATAGGAATATCACTTAGCATTTTCATAAGGCACAACTCATAATTACATGGTTATTCAAATAAATAAGAATACGTTTTCTTCATTTCTTCTTCGGCCTCCCAAGTAGCCTCTTCAACCTGTTGGTTTCGCCATAGCACTTTCACGGATGCAATTTCTTTGTTTCTAAACTTTCGGACTTGCCGATCAATAATAGAAACTGGAATCTCTTCATAAGTCAATTTTTCATTTACCTCAATAGTCTCAACCAGAACAACGACTGTCGGGTCTCCAACTACTTTCTTTAACATAGACACATGAAACACCGGGTGTACTAATGACATCTCATGTGATAGCTCAAGCTTGTATGCTACCTCACCGATCCTCTGAATGATTTTGTACGGTCCGACATTCCTCGGACTCAATTTCCCTTTCTTACTAAATTGCATTACACCCTTTATGGGTGAAACTTTCAAAAATACCCAATCATCTTCTTTGAATTCCAAATCTCTATGACGAACATCCGAATAGGATTTCTGACAACTCTGAGCAGTCTTCAACCGCTCCTTAATTATTTTAACTTTTTCCATAGGCTGATGCACGAGGTTTGGACATATCAACTCTACGTCCCCAATTTCGAACCACCCAATGGGAGATCTAAATCTCCTATCATATAAAGCCTCGAACGGTGCCATTTGAAAGCTAGCATGATAGCTATTTTTATATACAAATTCTATGAGTGGTAAATGATCATCCTAGCTACCTTTGAAGTCTATAACACAAGCGCGTAACATATCCTCAAGCGTGTGAATAGTCCGCTCTGCCTGCCCGTTAGTCTGCGGGTGAAAGGTTGTACTAAGATTCACTTGAGTACCCAAACCTTGCTGAAATTTCTTCCAAAAGTTAGCAGTGAATTGTGCCCCCCGATCAGAAATGATGGAAACTGGGGTGCCATGCAAGCTGACTATTTCTTTGATATACAACTGAACATATTGTTCCACTGTGTCGGTAGACTTAATCGGCAAAAAGTGTGCTGATTTTGTGAGCCAATCCACAATCACCCAAATTGAGTCAAACTTGCATGGAGTGCGCGGTAATCCTACCACAAAGTCCATATTAATCATTTCCCATTTCCACATTGTAATTTCTATATTCTGTGCCAACCCACCGGGCCTTTGGTGTTCGACCTTCACTTGCTAACAGTTCGGACATCTTGCTACAAAGTCCGCCACATTCCTCTTCATATCATTCCACCAATAGACTTCCTTTAGATCGTGATACATTTTTGAAGAACCTGGGTGCACAGAATACCTAGAAGTGTGAGCTTCAGTCAAAATTCTTTCACGGAGACCATCTACATTTGGAACACATAGTCGCCCTTGGTACCGTAGTGTACCATCATCCATGCCAAGAGAAAAGGACATGGTCTTATCTTTATGAATCCCATCTTTCAATTGCACCAACAATGGATCGCTGTATTGCTTCTCTTTAACTTCCACATAAAGCGATGATTCAGACCTATTTTGCACAACGACCCCTCCTTCACTAGAGTCCGTAAGATGAACTCCAAAACTAGCCAATCGGAGAACTTCCTTGGCTAATGGCCTCTGATATGCCTCCAAGTGAGCCAAACTACCCATAGATTTCTGGCTAAGAGCATCAGCCACAACATTGGCCTTTCCCGGATGATATAGAATATCGATGTCGTAGTCCTTGAGTAACTCAAGCCATCTTCTCTGCCTCAGATTCAATTCCTTCTGCTTGAAAATGTATTGAAGGCTCTTATGGTCCGTGAATATATCAACATGGACCCCATATAAATTATGACGCCAAATGTTTAATGCAAATACCACTGCCGCAAGTTCTAAATCATGTGTTGGATAGTTCTTTTCATTATTCTTTAGTTGCCTAGAAGCATAAGCTATCACCTTCCCATGTTGCATTAATACACACCCAAGACTGATTCTTGAAACATCATAATATACCACAAATCCATCCATACCCTCTGGTAGAGTCAACACCGGCGCCGTAGTCAGTCTCGCTTTTAATTCCTGGAAACTCTTTTCACAAGCATCTGATCATTGGAACTTAATTGCCTTCTACGTCAATTTAGTTAATGGAGAGGCAAGAGTAGAAAACCCCTCCACAAACTTTCTATAATATCCAACTAAGCCTAAGAAACTGCGAATCTCTGTTGGAGTTGTAGGCCTCGGCCAATTCTTCACCGCTGAAATTTTCTGAGGATCAACCTTAATTCCCTCACTAGAAACTACATGACCCAAGAATATGACCGATTCAAGCCAAAATTCACACTTTGAAAACCTTGCATATAACTGGTACTGAAGCAGGGTTTGCAAAAATACCCTGAGATGATCGGCATGGTCTTCTCGACTTCGTGAATATACAAGAATATCTTCAATAAACACTATCACAAAAGAGTCAAGGAAGGGCTTGAAAATGCGATTCATAAGATCCATGAAGGCTGCTGGGGCATTTGTTAGCCCAAAAGACATCCCCAGAAATTCAAAATGCCCATACCGGGTTCTAAAAGCTGTTTTCAGAATATCCCGCTCCCTGATCTTCAGTTGGTGATACCCGGATTGTAAATCGATTTTGGAAAAGTACCTGGCACCTTGCAATTGATCAAACAAGTCATCTATCCTTGGCAGTGGGTACTTATTTTTGACTGTTACCTTATTAAGCTACCGATAGTCAATACATATTCTCAGTGACCCATCTTTCTTACAAAAAGGACCGGTGCACCCCAAGGCGATACACTTGGCCGGATAAAACCCTTTTCTAACAAATCTCTCAATTGTTCCTTTAGCTCCTTCAATTCTATCGGTTCCATTCTGTAGGGTGGAATAGATATAGGATGCGTGTCTGGCATCACATCAATCCCAAAATCAATCTCGATGTCTGGTGGGATCCCAGGGAGTTCATCCGGAAAGACTCCCAGAAATTCATTCATAACAGGCACGGACTCAAGTGTAGGTGTCTCAGCATCGGTGTCCGTAACCCGGACAAAATGGTAAATACATCCCTTGTTTATCATATTTGTGGCCTTAAGGTAGGAAATAAACCTACCATTTGGCAATACATCATCACCCTTCCACTCAATAACTGGCTCATTTGGAAATTCAAACCTAACAGTCCTGGTTCGGCAATCAAGCTTGGTAAAACAAGAATAAAGCCAATCCATCCCCATTATCATATCAAAATTGACCATTCTCAATTCAATAAGATCGGTCACGGTGCCCCGATCACGCAACGTGACAACACAATCCCTATAAACCCGCGCGACCAAAATAGACTCACCAACCGGAGTAGATACAAAGAACGGCTCATGAAGTTGTTCTGGTTCTATCCAAAATTCCATAGAAACATAAGGAGTGACATATGACAAAGTGGAACCGAGATCAATAAGAGCATATACATCATGAGATGGGACAGTCAATATACCCGTGAAAACATCTGGAGAAGCCTCTGATTCTCGACGTCTCCGCATAGCATAAAATCTGCGGGGTCCTCCCAAATTTTGTGCACCACCTCTAGCTGCACCACGCCCTGTGGGTGCTGGGATGCCTCGAGCTGGAGGTGCTGTGGATGTAGTAGCTGCAGAATTAATTGGATGTGCCGCGCCTCTGCCAATATTTTGGCGGGACGAGCAGCAATCTATCTGAATGTGACCCCGCAAACCACACCCATAGCATACTGGTAGGTCTACGAAACAGGACCCAAAGTGCATCCTCCCACACTTAGGGCATGGAAGCCTCCGTTGCTGAAACCTTCTGTCGGGCCGACCCTGCTGGTAGGGTCCCATGTTGCCCTGATTGTGTCCAGATAACTGTGCACCCATCGAAGACTGGGCGAATGATAAGGATGGTCCTGATGACCCTCCCCTGAATGCCGACCTACCACCACCACCACCGGAAGAACCACCAAGGTTGCCCGCTGACCGGGTCTTGCTGCTACTCTGATCCTCCATTCTGTTCTTCAATTTGCGGGTCTCTGTGGCTTGAGAAAATGCCACCATCTTACCATAGTTCATATCGGAATTTAAGGCAGCTGTAGATGCCTCATTAATAACCAATGGGCTAAGTCCCTGTACAAACCGGCGCACTCTAGCCTCCATAGTGTGCAACATGTGAATAGCATACTTGGACAGGCGCGCAAACTCCATATGGTACTCCCACACATTCATACTACCCTGTTTCAGGCTTTCAAACGCGACGGCACGCGCTGCCTTAGTTTCGGCAGGCAAGAAATGATCCATAAAGGCATCTGTAGCATGCATAACCCGGAGAGTTTTGTGCATCTCATCAATGAAGTCCTGGGGGTCCTCCTCGGGATCAGTACCAGTAAACATTGGAGGATCTAACTGAAGAAACTTGTTCACCCTAGAACTAGCGGACTCTCCTGGATGACTGGAAGGAGTAGGCCCAACACTCAATCTCTGGGCTTGAGAAGCCACTATATGTGTCAACATTTGTATGGCTCCCCTAATATCAATATCAGACACACTAGAATCGGAAGCTCGAGCTGGAGGTCGAAAAGGAATATCAGTTGGAGGAAGTGTCTCACCTTCTGCAGGTGTAGGGACAGGTGCAGTCTGATCAGTTGTAGTAGAGTCAGGCAGTGTAGTAACTGGAGAAATACTCTCACTCCTCGGGTGCTCACCCGCATCATCAATTATAGGGTCAACTGTCACTCCTATGGTGACATTGGCTCTTTGGCCAGTTCTTGCCTTCTTCTTAGGTGCCATGTACTAAAAATTAGAGGAGTGCTGGAGTTAAAGGAGGAACAGTCTTACAACCAGCTTTATCGCACGATCGAGAACATGAAAGAAGGGTATTATTCCTAAATGCCCATGTAGCATCCTAATTATAGATGTGGTCGATAACACACCAATAATAAGGACTCTACTAGACATGGCTCCGAGATATTCTAGGACACTTTAAAACCTTAGGCTCTGATACCAAGTTTGTCACGCCCCAAAACCGAGGAGCACGACTGGCGCT
Organism: Nicotiana tomentosiformis; assembly: GCF_000390325.3. Taxonomy (NCBI): domain Eukaryota; kingdom Viridiplantae; phylum Streptophyta; class Magnoliopsida; order Solanales; family Solanaceae; genus Nicotiana; species Nicotiana tomentosiformis. The sequence continues at coordinate 37,740,463 of NC_090823.1, forward strand.
CAACCCAGTCAACCCGACCGAGCAAGCCTGTTAGATTCCTTCTACCTAAATTCATTCATGATCAAAGATAATATATGTTTTCCTTAATTAAATAATAAAGTGGTCATGTCTGCAATTACCAATTTCTTACCGTAAGTTTTACCATTTTTAAAGTCTCAAATGGACAAGTAATACAACCACAACATAGCATAGTTTGTCTTTTCCAGCACCAATACATAACCCACACTATGTCTACGGAGCCTCTATAGATAAAGAAGAGTACAATGATAATGCCGGCAACAAGGCCCCTGCTATACCTCAACCATAATACATAAAGAACAAAAGATACATGACTCCGGGATGAAGTGGGGCTCACCAAGTCAGCTGGGAAGAAGGTGTACTGCTATCACTGATCAACATCTCCTGCTGTGGAACCACCTGCATCTATTTAAAAATGCAGCGCCCCCGGCAAAGGGACGTTAGTACCGTCGAATAATACGAGTATGAAAACTAAACACCAATTTAAGAATTTAGAAATACAAGATAATTATGATGAACCAGTGCGGCAATAAAATAATATAGATTACTGTCTCAACCATAGAAATCTTGTTAAAGCTATCAACGAAATTTATAGGATTTAAGATGAGATCCTCTATAACCATTTTCACACAAAGCAGCCCCGCCGCCTTACCTGATGTATGCAGGTGGAGGTGTACGTACAATACCATAACTTAAATCAAGTGGCCCTTTTGCCTCACCTCAATGTAAGTCGGTGGATATAAAACCACAGTTCCAATAACCAACACAAAGCGGCTATGCCGCCTCACCCCAATGTATGCGGGTGGTGGTGCTACAACAATACCAAAACCATGCACAAAGCGGTCGTACCGCCTCACCCCCAATGTAAGTGGGTGGAGGTGCATTCCCACAATATCATAATACTTACACAAAGTGGTCATGCCGCCTCACCCCAATATATATGTAGGTGGATGTGTATCACAATCACAATGTCTATACCATAATCCCCACACAAAGCGGTCGTGCCGCCTCACCCCAATGTATGCGGGTGGAGGTGTATCAGAATCGCAATCTCTACACAACTTGGCATAATAACGTTCACATAAATCACGACTGGAAGTTATAACATGTGGATACGTAATCCATAGTTTGGGACACATCCTCAGTTAATAATGCAATATGAAAAGAGCATTTGAAATATGAATTTAACATATATCTTCACCACAAAACTTATCGGAATACTCGATTTATAGTCAACATCTCGAAACTTATAAGGATAATGAGAATTCCAATTCTTAAAGAAGCGTTTTGCCAACATACCTCAATTTAGCTTCCTTAAACTCTAAAACGTTCCAGAATTCTTAGAAACTTTAATCTATTTTAGAAATATAACAATTTGGACCACAATTAGGAAGATGATTATGGTTCTAGCTCATTTGAACATTTTATCAAACACTAGGTGTGCATTAAGGTTTCAAGGCCTTTTTTATGGAGGATTCCATCATCCCACAACCCAATCTTTACCATTTTTAGCTCAACAATCTTCCTACATCCTTTGATAACACATGCATGTGAGATAACCAATCCTCTTGCCCAGAAATTATCTTGCTTATTATCCATTTCTACACAAAATTCGAAATTGAGGGTTAGGGTGTAGAATCTTACCTCTAGGATGAAGACCTAGTGAGTTTCCCTTCTTAATCTTCCAAAACTTGGGCAAGAATTGAAGGACAAATATTGGAGAACACCTTCTCACTCTAGGGCACCCTCTCTCACTCTAAAATGTTAGATAATATCTCAAAAATGACCCAAAGAGTGTATCTAACGAAATAGGGTCGGGTTTTAAAAACCCAAAAATGGAGCTCCGAAACAAGGTATGCGATCGCATAACCAATATGCGGACCGCATATCGGTCGCATAGTTGGTTACAAAATAGCCAAAATAACTGTCTGTGTATGCGGTCACTATGCGGTCCGCATAACCGTTATGCGGTCGCATAATGCACCGCATAACAGTTATGCGGTAGCATAGTCGACCGTATAATTGCTTCCAATTGGCCCAATTAACTGCCTCACTCTGCGGCCATTATGGTCCGCAGAGTGATTCTGCGATCGCATAATGGACTGCAGAAATGCACTTTTCCGCCAAAAATATTTCTTTACTTTCCGGTGCATTGTTCAACCCAAAAGGCCCGAACCCTTCTACAATCCTCAAACACGTAAGCCTAGCCCGACACCATAAAACATTATTTTCTTTGCAAAATTTACCGGGCTTACCACTTAAGTACTTCGAAATTTTCCGGGGTGTTACATTCTCCCCCGCTTATGATCATTAGTCCTCGAGTAAGGGTAAAAATCCATCATTAGCATCTTATGCAACTTAGTTTGTTGTATACCACAACTTAACAAGCCCAAATTTGACTAACTCCCTAAATTTCCAAAAATTTCGCTAGAGTTTCCCTTGTAATTAAGCCTATCCACCTGTCAGAGAGCCCCAAAAACACATCCTAATAGCATATACATAATCCAACAACATAACATAATACAAAACAACACCAATTGTGGCCTAACAAGCAATTATATTACCAGAACGGAACACCCTTAACACCAAATATACAAGTCATACACATTTCATAGGAATATCCCTTAGCATTTTCATAAGGCACAACTCATAATTACATTGTTATTCAAATTAATAAGGATACTTTTTCTTCATTTCTTGTTCGGCCTCCCAAGTAGCCTCTTCAACCTGTTGGTTTCGCCACAGCACTTTCACGGATGCAATTTCTTTGTTTCTCAACTTTCGGACTTGCCGATCAATAATAGAAACTGGAATCTCTTCATAAGTCAATTTTTCATTTACCTCAATAGTCTCAACCAGAACAATGACTGTCGGGTCTCCAACTACTTTCTTTAACATAGACACATGAAACATCGAGTGTACTAATGACATCTCAGGTGGTAGCTCAAGCTTGTATGCTACCTCACCGATCCTGTGAATGATTTTGTACGGTACGACATACCTCGGACTCAATTTCCTTTTATTACTAAATCGCATTACACCCTTCATGGGTGAAACTTTCAAAAATACCCAATCATCTTCTTTGAATTTCAAATCTCTACGACGAACATCCGAATAGGATTTCTGACGACTCTGAGCAGTCTTCAACCGCTCCTTAAGGATTTTAACTTTTTCCATTGCCTGATGCACGAGGTCTGGCCATATCAACTCTGCTTCCCTAATTTCGAACTACCCAATGGGAGATCTACATCTCCTACCATATAAAGCCTCGAACGGTGCCATATGAATGCTAGCATGATAGCTATTTTTATATGCAAATTCTATGAGTGGTAAATGATCATCCCATCTACCTTTGAAGTCTATAACACAAGCGCGCAACATATCCTCAAGCGTCTAAATAGTCCGCTCTGCATGCCCTTAGTCTGCGGGTGAAAGGTTGTACTAAGATTCACTTGAGTACCCAAAACTTGCTGAAATTTCTTCCAAAAGTTAGCAGTGAATTGTACCCCCCCGATCAGAAATGATGGAAACTGGGGTGCCATGCAACCTGACTATTTCTTTGATATACAACTGAGCATATTGTTCCACTGTGTCGGTAGACTTAACCGGCAAAAAGTGTGCTGATTTTGTGAGTCAATCCACAATCACCCAAATTGAATCAAACTTGCGCGGAGTGCGCGGTAATCCTACAACAAAGTCCATATTAATCATTTCCCATTTCCACATTGGAATTTCTAGGTTCTGTGCCAACCCACCGGTCCTTTGGTGTTCGGCCTTTACATGCTGACAGTTTGGACATCTTGGTACAAAGTCCACCACATTCCTCTTCATATCATTCTACCAATAGACTTCCTTTAGATCATGATACATTTTTGTAGAACCTGGGTGCACAGAATACCTAGAAGTGTGAGCTTCAGTTAATATTCTTTCACAGAGACCATCCACATTTGGAACACATAGTCGCCCTTGGTACCTTAGTGTACAATCATCCATGCCAAGAGAAAAGGACATGGTCTTATGTTTATGAATCCCATCTTTCAATTGCACCAACAATGGATCGTTGTATTGCTTCTCTTTAACTTCCACAACAAGCGATGATTCAGCCCTATTTTGCACAACTACCCCTCCTTCACTAAAGTCCGTAAGATGAACTCCCAAACTAGCCAATCGGTGAACTTCCTTGGCTAATGGCCTCTGATATGCCTCCAAGTGAGCCAAACTACCCATAGATTTCTGGCTAAGAGCATCAGCCACAACATTGGCCTTTCCCGGATAATATAGAATATCGATGTCGTAGTCCTTGAGTAACTCAAGCCATCTTCTCTGCCTCAGATTCTATTCCTTCTGCTTGAAAATGTATTGAAGGCTCTTATGGTCCGTGAATATATCAACATAGACCCCATATAAATAATGACACCAAATGTTTAATGCAAATGCCACTGCCGCAAGTTCTAAATCATGTGTTGGATAGTTCTTTTCATGATTCTTTACTTGCGTAGAAGCATAAGCTATCACCTTCCCATGTTGCATTAATACACACCCAAGCCCGATTCTTAAAGCAACTTAATATACCACAAATCCATCCATACCCTCTGGTAGAGTCAACACCGGCGCCGTAGTCAGTCTTGCTTTCAATTCCTGAAAACTCTTTTCACAAGCATCTGACCATTGGAACTTAATTGCCTTCTGTGTCAATTTAGTCAATGGAGAGGCAAGAGTAGAAAAACCCTCCACAAACTTTCTGTAATATTTAGCTAAGCCTAAGAAACTGCGAATCTCTATTGGAGTTGTAGGCCTCGGCCAATTCTTCACCGCTGAAATTTTCTAAGGATCAACCTTAATTCCCTCACTAGAAACTACATGACCCAAGAATATGACCGATTCAAGCCAAAATTCACACTTTGAAAACTTTGCATATAACTGGTGTTGATGCAGGGTTTGCAGAACTACCCTGAGATGATCGACATGGTCTTCTCGACTTCGTGAATATACAAGAATATCGTCAATAAATACTATCACAAAAGTGTCTAGGAATGGCTTGAAAACATGATTCATAAGATCCATGAAGGCTGCTGGGGCATTTGTTAGCCCAAAAGACATCACCAGAAATTCAAAATGCCCATACCGGGTTCTAAAAGCTATTTTCAGAATATCCCGCTCCCTGATCTTCAATTGGTGATACCCAGATCGTAAATCGATTTTGGAAAAGTACCTGGCACCTTGCAATTGATCAAACAAGTCATCTATCCTTGGCAGTGGGTACTTATTTTTGACTGTTACCTTATTAAGCTGCCGATAGTCAATACACATTCTCAGTGACCTATCTTTCTTTCTTACAAAAAAGGACCGGTGCGGCCCAAGGCGACACACTTGGCCGGATAAAAACCTTTTCTAACAAATCTCTCAACTATTCCTTTAGCTCTTTCAATTCTGTCGGTGCCATTCTGTACGGTGGAATAGATATAGGATGCGTGTTTGGCATCATATCAATCCCAAAATCAATCTCCTTGTCTGGTGGGATCCCAGGGAGTTCATCCGGAAAGACTCCCGAAAATTCATTCACAACAGGCACGGACTCAAGTGTAGGTGCCTCAGCATCGGTGTCCGTAACCCGGACCAAATGGTAAATACATCCCTTGTTTATCATCTTTATGGCCTTAAGGTAGGAAATAAACCTACCATTTGGCACTACATCATCACCCTTCCACTCAATAACTGGCTCATTTTGAAATTTGAACCTAACAGTCCTGGTTTGGCAATCAAGCTTGGCAAAACAAGAATAAAGTCAATCCATCCCAATTATCATGTCAAAATCGACCATTCTCAATTCAATAAGATCGGCCAAGGTGCCCCGATCACGCAACGTGACAACACAATCCATATAAACCCACGCGACCAATGAAACTGTTCTGGTTCTGGTTCTATCCCAAATTCCATATCAACATAAGAAGTGACATATGACAAAGTGGAACCGTGATCAATAAGAGCATATACATCATGATATTGGACAGTCAATATACTTGTGACAACATCGGAGAAGCCTCTAATTCCCGACGTCTCTGCATAGCATAAAATCTACTGGGTCCTCCCAAATTTTGTGCACCACCTCTAGCTGCACCACGCCCTGCGGGTGCTGGAGTGCCTCGAGCTGGAGGTGTTGTGGATGTAGTAGCTGCAGAATTAGTTGGCTGTGCCGCGCCTCTACCGATATTTTGGCGGGATGAGCGGCAATCTCTCTTAATGTGACCCCGCAAACCACACCCATAGCATACTGGTAGGTCCATGAAACAGGACCCAAAGTGCATCCTCCCACACTTAGGGCATGGAAGACTTCGCTGCTGAAACCTTCGGTCTGTCCGACCCTGCTTGTGGGGTCCCATGTTGCCCTGGCTTGGGTCCAGATGACTGTGCACCCATCGAATACTAGGCGAATGATTGGGATGGTCCTGATGACTCTCCCCTGAATGCTGACCTACCACCACCAGAAGAACAACCACCAAGGTTGCCCGCTGACTGGGCCTTGCTGCTACTCTGACCCTCCATTCTGTTCTTCAATTTGCGGGTCTCTGTGGCTTGAGAAAATGCCACCATCTTACCATATTTCATATCGGAATTTAAGGCAGCTGTAGAGGCCTCATTTATAACCAATGAGCTAAGGCCCTGTACAAACCGGCGCACTCTAGCCTCCATAGTGGGCAACATGTGAATATCATACTTGGACAAGCGCGCAAACTCCATATGGTACTCCCACACATTCATACTACCCTGTTTCAGGCTTTCAAACTCAGCGGCATGAGCTGTCTTAGTTTTGGCAGGCAAGAAATGATCCATAAAGGCATCTGTGAACTCACCCCATCTTGCCGGAGGGCTTCACTCCTCACGGGATTCCTCCCACAACTCAAACCAAGAATAGGCCACCCCTTTCAGGCTGTAAGAGGCCAACTCTACTCCCTCCGTCTCTGTAGCATGCTTAAACCGAAGAGTTTTGTGCATCTCATCAATGAAGTCCTGGGGTCCTCCTCGGGATAAGTACCCGTAAACACTAGAGGATCTAACTGAAGAAACTTGTTCACCCTGGAACTAGCGGATTCTCCTAGATGACTGGAAGGAGTAGGCCCAACACTCGATCTCTGGGCTTGAGAAGCCACTATCTGTGTCAACATTTGTATGGCTCCCCTAATATCAATATCAAACACACCAGAATTGGAAGCTGGAGCTGGAGGTGGAACTGGAATATCAGTTGGAGAAACTGTCTCACCTTCTGTAGGTGTAGGGACAGGTGCGGTCTGATCAGTTGTAGTAGAGTCAGGCAGTGTAGTAACTGGAGGAATACTCTCACTCCTCGGGTGCTCACCCGCATCATCAATTATAGGGTCAACTGTCACTCCTGGGGTGACATTGGCTCTTTGGCCAGTTCTTGCCTTCTTCTTAGGTTCCATGCACTGAAAATTAGAGCAATGCAGGAGTTAAAGGAGGAACAGTCTTACAACCAGCTTTATCGCACAATCGAGAACATGAAGGAAGGGTATTATTCCTAAATTCCCATGTATCATCCTAATTATAGATGTGGTCGACAACACACCAATAATAAAGACACTACTAGACACGGCTCTGAGACATCCTAGGACACTTTAAAACCTTAGGCTCTGATACCAAGTTTGTCACGCCCTAAAACCGAGGAGCGCGACCGGCGCTCAACCCAGTGAACCCGACCGAGCAATCTTGTTAGACTCCTTCTACCCAAACTAATTCATGAATAAAGAGAATACATGTTTTCCTTAATTAAATAATAAAGTGGTCATGTCTGCAATTACCAATTTCTTACCATAAATTTCACCATTTTTAAAGTCTCAAATGCACAAGTAATACAACCACAACATAGCATAGTTTGTCTTTCCCAGCACTAATACATAACCCACACTATGTCTACGGAGCCTCTATAGATAAAGAAAAGTACAATGATAATGCCGGCAATAAGGCCCCGGCTATACCTCAACCATAATACATAAAGAATAAAAGATACATGACCCCGGGATGAAGTGAGGCTCACCAAGTCAGCTGGGAAGAAGGTGTACTGCTATCACTGATCAACGTCTCCTGCTGTGGAACCACCTGCATCAATTTAAAGATGCAGCGCCCCCGGCAAAAGGGACGTTAGTACCGTCTAATAGTACTAGTATGAAAACTAAACACCAATTTAAGAATTTAGAAATACAAGATAATTATGATGAACGAGTGCGGTAATAGAATAATATAGATAACTGTCTCAACCATAGAAACTTATTAAAAGCTATCAACGACATTTATAGGATTTAATATGAGATCCTCTATAACCATCTTCACACAAAGCGGTCCCGCTGCCTCACCTGATGTATGCAGGTGGAGGTATACGTACAATACCACAACTCAAATCAAACGGCCCTGCCGCCTCACCTCAATGTATGTGGGTGGATGTATAACCACAATACCAATAACCAACACAAAGCGGCTATGCCGCCTCACCCCAATGTATGCGGGTGGAAATGCATCAACGATACCAATACCAACAAAAAGCGACTGTGCCGCCTCACCCCAATGTATGCGGGTGGTGAGGCCACAACAATACCAAAATCATACACAAAGCGGTCGTACCGCCTCACCCCCAATGTAAGCGGGTGGAGGTGCAGTCCCATAATATCATAATCCCTACACAAAGCGGTCATGCCGCCTCACCCCAATATATATGCGGGTGGAGGTGTATCACAATCACAATCTCTATACCATAATCCCCACACAAAGCGGTCATGCTGCCTCACCCCAATGTATGCGGGTGGAGGTATATCAGAATCGTAATCTCTACACAACTTGGCATAATAACGTTCACATAAATCACGATTGGAAGTTATAACATATGGATACGTAACCCATAGTTTAGGACACATCCTCAGTTAATAATGCAATATGAAAAGAGCATTTGAAATACGAATTTAACATATATCTTCATCACAAAACTTATCGGAATACTCGATTTATAGTCAACATCTCGGAACTTACAAGGATAATGAGAATTCCAATTCTTAAAGAAGAGTTTAGGCAACATACCTCAATTGAGCTTCCTTAAACTCTAAAACATTCCATAATTCTTAGCAACTTCAATATATTTTAGAAATATAACAAATTGGACCACAAGGTGTGCAATAAGGTTTCAAGGCCCTTTTTATGGAGGATTCCATCATTTCACAACCCAATCTTTACCATTTTTAGCTCAACAATATTCCTACATCCTTTGATAACACATGCATGTAAGATAACCAATCCTCTTGCCCAGAAATTATCTTTCTTATTATCCATTTTTACACAAAATTCGAAATTGAGGGTTAGGGTGTAGAATCTTACCTCTAGGATGAAGACCCAGTGAGTTTCCATTCTTAATCTTCCAAAACTTGGGCAAGAATTGAAGGACAAATATTGGAGAACACCTTCTCACTCTTGGGCACCCTCTCTCACTCTAAAATTTTAGATAATAGCTAAAAAATGACTCAAAGAGTGTATTTAACGAAATAGGGTCGGGTTTTAAAAACTCAAAAATGGAGCTCCGGAACAAGGTATGCGATCGCATAACCGATATGCGGACCGCATATCGGTCGCATAGTTGGTTACAAAATAGCCAAAATAACTGTCTGTGTATGCAGTCTCTATGTGGTCTGGATAACCGTTATGCGGTCGCATAATGCATCGCATAACAGTTATGTGGTTGCATAATTACTTCCAATTGGCCCAATTAACTGCCTCACTCTGCGGCCATTATGCGGTCCACAGAGTGATTCTGCGGTAGCATAATGGACCGCAGAAATGCACTTTTCCGCCAAATATTTTTTTTTACTTTTCGGTGCATTGTTCAACCCAAAAAGTCCGAGGCTTTCTACAATCCTCAAACATGTAATCCTAGTCCGACACCATGAAACATTATTTTCTTTGCAAAATTTATCGGGCTTACCACTTAAGTACTTCGAAATTTTTCAGGGTGTAACAGCTAGATCCAGGATCAGCATTTTCTGCACTGAAAGGTTGCTTTGAGTGCGAGGAGTTTCATCATGTGAGGAGGCTTTGTCCCTGGCTTCGGGGCAAGGAAGTGTAGCAGAGCCATCAACCCATGATTACTATACCAGCTGTCGCACTACCCGTCCAGCCGGCCAGAGGTAGAGGATAGGGCTCTCCCTAGAGGAGGAGGCCAGTCAGGTGGCGTTTCGTCTAGATTCTATGCCTTTCCAGCTAGACTAGAGGCAGTAGCCTCCGACACCATGATCATATGTATTATTTATGTCTGCCATAGAGATGCTTCGGTACTATTTGATCCAGGGTCTACCTATTCCTACGCCTCTTCTCTCTTTTCTCCTTATATATATATATATATATCTTGTGAGTCCTTGGGTGTTCATGTATATGTGTCCACATCGGTGGGTGATTCTATTATTGTGGATCGGGTTTATTAGTCATGTGTGGTAATTGTTTGTGGGTATGAGACCCGATCAAATCTTCTATTGCTCGATATGTTTGCCTTTGAGGTTATCCTTTGCATGGATTGGTTATCTCTGTGCCATGCCATTCTCGATAGCCATGCCAAGACTGTTACCTTGGTGATGCTAGAGTTACCTAGGTTGGAGTGGAGAGGTTTATCTAGTAGTACATCCAGTCGGGTTATTTCTTTCTTGAAGGCTCGACATATGGTCGAGAAGGGCTATTTGGCCTATTTGGCATTTGTTCGAAATACTGTTATGGAGATTCCCATGATATATTCAATGCCTGTGGTGCGGGAGTTTTCCGATGTATTTCCTGCCGACTTACCAGGCATGCCACTTGGATCGTGATATCATCTTCGACATTAATTTTGTACCAAGTACTCAACCTATATCTATTTTGCCTTATCGTATGGCTCCTATGGAGTTGAGAGAGCTGAAGGAGCTGCTTTAGGAGTTGCTTGAGAAAGGATTCATCAGGCTAAGTGTGTCACCTTGGGTCGCACCAGTATTGTTTTTGAAGAAGAAGGATGGGAGCATGAAAATGTGCATTGATTACCGCCAGCTGAAGAAGGCCACCATCAAGAATAAGTACATGTTGCCACGCATTGATAATTTATTTGATCAACTTCAGGGTGTTAGGTTGTTCTCCAAGATCGACTTGAGATATGGGTCTCATCAGCTGAGGAATCATGCTACGGATGTTCCGAAGACGTCTTTCCGGACTAGATATGGGTACTACGAGTTTTTAGTGATGTCCTTCGGCTTGACTAATGCTCCGACAACATTTATGGATTTGATGAATCACGTATTCAGGCCATATCTTGACTCATTTGTCATTGTCTTATTGATGACATATTGATCTACTCGCGTAGCATAGAGGAGCATGATCAACATTTGAGGATAATGCTTCAGACCTTGAAGGGAAAAAGCTATATGCTAAGTTCTCTGAGTGTGAGTTCTAGTTAGATTATGTGTCTTTGTTGGGCATATTGTGTCAGGTAAGGGTATTAAGGTGGATCCCAGGAAGATCGAGGCAGTTCAAATTTGGCCTCGTCCTACCACAGCAACCGAGATCATCCGTTTCTTGGGGTTAGCAGGTTATTATCATTGGTTTGTAGAGGGCTTCTCGTCTATCACAGCTCTTTTGACTAGATTGACCCAGAAGGGTGTTCAGTTTAGGTGGTTTGATGATTGCAAGGCCAGCTTTCAGAAGCTCAAGACCGCATTGACTATAACATCGGTATTGGTTTTGGGTTCTAGTTTAGGGATGTACACTGTGTATTGTGACACTTAACACGTTGGGTTGGGTTGTGTATTGATGCAGGAATGGAGAGTTATATTGTATGCTTCTTGTCATTTGAATTCCCACAAGAAGAATTAGCATGTGCACGTTTTAGAGTTGGCTGCGATAGTTTATGCTCTTAAGATCTGGAGGCAATATCTGTATGGAGTGTTGTGTGAGGTTTACACCGATCACCGCATCTTGCAGCATCTATTTAAGCACATGGATCTTAATCTGAGATAGCACATAAAGCTTGAGTTACTGAAGGACTATGATATTACCATCCTTTATCATTCGGGCAAGGCGAATGTGGTTGCGGATGCCTTGAGCAGAAAGGCCGAGAGTATGGGTAGTCTGGCGTTCATTCCAGCAAATGAGAGGCCATTGGCTTTGGAAATTCAGTTCTTATCTAACTGACTTGTGATATTGGATATTTCAAAGCCTTGTCGAGTTCTTGCATGTGTTGTGGCTTAGTCTTTTTTATTCGAGCGGATTAAGGTTCGTCAATATGATAATCCGCACTTGCTAGTTCTTAGAGAGACTGTACTACTAGGTTATGCCAAGGAGGTTACTATCGGAGATTATGGTGTTTTGCGACTCCAGGGTAGCCTATGTGTTCCTAATGTTGATGGCATGAGGGAGTCAATTCTAGAAGAGGCACACATTATGCCTTATTCCATTCATCATGGTGCCACAAAGATGTATCTTGGCATGAGGTAGCATTACTAGTGGCGGCAAATGAAGAAGGACATAGTTGAGTATGTGTCAAAATATTTAAATTTCCATCAGGTTAAGTATGTGCACCAGAGGCTAGGTGGCTTACTTCAGCAGATGGTTATACCGGAGTAGAAATATGAGAGCGCCACTATGGATTTTGTGGTGGGTTTTCCATGGACGTTGAGGAAGTTTGATGTTGTTTGGGTCATTATCGATAGACTGACCAAGTCTACATACTTTATCCCCGTGATGACTACATATACTTCGGAGAGGTTGGCCAAGATTTATATCATGGAGATCGTCTGATTGCATAGCGTGCGTATTTCCATTATTTCAAATTGAGTCACTCAATTCACTTTGCATTTTTGGAGAGCGGTATAGAGTGAGTTGGGTACCCGGGTAGAGCTCAGCACGATCTTTCATCCATAGATCGACGGGCAGTCAGAGCAGACTATTCAGATTCTGGAGTATATGCTCAGGGCATGAGTGATTGACTTCGGACGGAAGTGGGACCGATTCTTACTGTTGGCCGAGTTTTCTTATAACAACAGCTATCAGTCCAGCATCGAGATGGTTGCATTTGAGGCCTTGTATGGTGGACGATGTCATTTCTCCATCAGTTGGTTTGAGCCTAGCGATGCTAGGTTATATGGTACTGATTTGGTAAAGGATTCCTTGGATAAGGTAAAGTTGATTCAGGAATGGCTTCCCACAGCACAGTCCAAGCAGAAGAGTTACACAGATCAGAAAACGCATGATTTGCCATTCACGGTGGGCGATAAGGTGCTTTTGAAAGTCTCACCGTTGAAGGGTATCATGATATTCGGGAGGAGAGGCAGTTGAGTTCGAGGTACATTGGTCCGTTTGAGGTTTTGGAGCGAGTTGGTGAGGTTGAATAGTAATGCTTTCCCCCTAGCCTATTGGGAGTTCATCCGATATTTCACGTGTCTATGCTTCAGAGGTACCATGTCGATAGGTCCTATGTGTTGGATTATAACACATTTTCAGATGGATGAGAGCTTGAGTTATGAGGAGGAGCTGGTTGCCACTGTTGATAGGTAGGGAGTAGGTTCATTTTTTCATATTGGACTTGTGTGTGATTTTGGTATCATTCTGAGTTGTCTAACTACGATTCGTCGCGTTCGGAGTTAGTTGGAAAACATTTGAAGTTTAGAAGTTGATTAGTTTGGTTTGGGGTGAGATTCTTTGTTGTGATGTTATTTTATGTGTCTTGGGGTCTCCAGTAGGTCCGAATTACGTTTATAAATTTGCGGATATAATTGGGTGAGGTCTCGGGTGGCTCATGTGAGTTTTGGACCAACCGAAGCAAGATTGAAGTTAGCAAAGTTTGTTGATGTCTGGTGTGAATCGCGATTGTGGAGAAGGTCTCGCGATTGCGGAGGATTTTGTGGGGCTGAGGAGGAGTTTTTCTATGCAATCACAGAGGTTTTCCTGGATGCGCTTCGTGTTCGGGTGGTTAAGATCGCGAACGCGATGGGTTAGTTTGTGATGGATAGGGGAGGTAGTTGTTCTACGTGATCGCGGGAGAGGATTTTTCGGAGGCTGGTAGTGAAGCCTTCGCGTTTGCGATTGGCTGGTCGTGTTCGTGGAGGGTCTAGTCTGGTAATCCTTCACGTTCATGATTTCCCGGGTCGCGTTCACGAAGGGAAAGCTTTGGGCAGAAGCATGTTTGTGCTCTGTGATCCTGATGCTTTGGACCGCGACTGTGAAGGATAATACCTGGGCAGAATATAAGTTGGGAGCTCGGGTTTGGTTCATTTTTATCTATCTTCTCTCTTGCAAAGGTGATTTTAGGAAATTTGGAAGAGTTATTTTCATCAACTAACATAAGGTAAGAGATTCCAACCTATTTTGAGTTAAATACATGGATTAGGTATAGATTTTAACATGTAGGTTTTTGGTTAGAAAAGCCAATTGATAATAATGAGATTTGACCACCAAATTGGTTATAGAATTGAAAATAAATTATACATTTGAGTTCGTGATGCCACGGGTAATATATATCTTCAAATATTTCCAGAATCTGGGCGCGTGGCCCCGGGGTTGACTTTTGTTGACTTTTCGAGTGTGGTTGGGAATTGATTCTAAATGTTAAATTTTGAGTTCTTGAACATATATTGATTAGGTTGTACATTTTATTTGACTAGTTTCAAGTTGTTCGGCGTCAATTTAAGGTGATTAATAAGGTATGGGAGCCGAGTAGTGGACTTGGAAGCAAGGTAATTCCCATGCCTAATCTTGTAAGAGGAAATTATCCCCGTAGGTATTTTATTTCTTGTGTGTTAAGTGTTATGGGTGCTACGTACGTACAAGGTGACGAATATCCGTGTGTAATCTAGATTTGTATTTATGTCCGGGTAGACTTAGACCTACATGATGTCTTAACTATACTACTTGAATTAATCTTGCATTTTGATTACTTGTATTCATAATTGACCTTGAGAGTAGAATTTGCGTATTTGAACGAGCCTCTTAACTTTTAGTTTTGGCGGAGTATTGATTGTTGGTAAAGTTAGGTTTTCTCATGCATTTATATCCCCGTGTTGTGTTTATGTAATCAGTAGTTCCAGGACTCCTCAACTCGCACGTACCTTCGCAAGTGGGATTAGTGACCCGATGAAAGTTTCTCTATTCATACGGGATCGGGCCGTCCGCCTCGGCATTGCTATGAAATATTATTATGGATCAAGCTATACGACCTCAGTAGTATTATCATATGCATCTATGAATCAGGTCGTACGACCTCTGTGGTGTACACTATTCTTGTGGATCGGGTCGTACGACCTTAGTAGAATTCGTGTGTAATATTCAGTAGGGAGTCAGAGTACAAATGAGATTTTCCTGGCTTGAGATTTGACTTTGTATTTGATATCGGTTATCATTGTTTTCTTCGAGGCAGTTATGATAATTGATGATTTTGTAATAATTCTTACGCTGCGAATCCTATTATTTATGTTTATCTGTCTCGTTACTACTTGTTGTGTTTCACACCTATCTAATTTTATATACATTGTTATTAGACCATTAGTAAGTGTCGATGTCGACCCCTCATCATTACTTCTTTGAGGTTAAACTAGATACTTACTAGGTACGTGTTAATTTATATACTCATACTACACGTCTGCATTAATTGTACATGTATTGAGATCACGGGCGCGTAGTCGCATTAGTTGGAGACTTAGTGGTGAGCTACTTTCTATGCCTCGACCAGCAGCACCTAGAGTCTCCTTCCCCCTATGTTTATCTTATTCTGTCTATTTTCATTCCAGACAGTAGTTATAGTGATTTTGTATATTCTACTATATGCTCATGCACTTCTGACACCGAGTTTTGGAGATTTTTAGTAGATGTTCATGGTTGTACCTCATACTTAGAGGCTGAGTGAAGCTGAACCTGGGACTAACCCCGAAATCATAAAAATGCTCGAGGAACTAACAAAACGGGTAGAATCCGGAGAAAAGAAAATTGAGGCCAATGACAAAAAGGTGGAAACCTACAATTCGAGGGTCGACCAAATTCCAGTAGCACCACCGATATTGAAGGGCCTGGATTCCAAGAAGGTTGTTCAGAAACCTTTCCCTCCGAGCGCAACTCTGAAACCAATCCCAAAGAAGTTCCGCATGCCCAAAACTCCTAAGTACAATGAAACAACCGACCCAAATGAGCATGTGACCTCCTACACGTGCGCCATCAAAGGGAATGACTGGGAGGATGATGAGATCGAGTTCGTCCTACTGAAAATGTTCGGGGAAACTTTGTCAAAGGGAGTTATGATATGGTATCACAACTTACCCCCTAATTCTATTGACTCATTTTTTATGCTTGCAGACTCCTTCGTGAAAGCACACGCCGAGGCCATCAAGGTCGAGACCAGGAAGTCGGACCTTTTCAAAGTGAAATAGAGAGATAATGAGATGCTCAGGGAATTTGTGTCCCAGTTTCAAATGGAACGAATGGACTTGCCTCCAGTTGCAGACGATTGGGCCGTTCGGGCCTTCACCTAGGGACTCAATACTCGTAGCTCGCTGGCTTCACAGTAGTTGAAGCAAAATCTGATAGGATATTCGGCTGTAACTTAGGCCGACATACATAACCGGTATCAATCAAAAATTAAGGTCGAAGATGATCAGCTTGGGGCCCCTTCCTGGTCCGTTTATCTCATCAGAGCTATTGACATATCCAAAAGAGACATTGATCGTAAACCACAATCAAGTAGGGACCGGTATCAACCATACAATGGAGACCAAAGAGGCAATGGGTTAGGACGAAGCCCTGTAAGAAGAAAAAGGAGAAGTGATCGAGGTCAAAATAACCGGGGACCCATGAGCAAAAGAGGTTTCGACAGGCCCATCTGGCCTAAGGAAGCGCCAAAGTTATCAGAGTACAACTTCAACGTCGATGTTGCTGCTGTCGTATCTGCCATCGGACGCATCAAAGACACCAAGTGGCCTCAACCTCTACAGTCTGATCCAACCCAAAGGGACCCCAACCTAATATGTAAGTATCATGGCACTCACGGCCACATAATGGAAGATTGCCAACAATTGAGAGAGGAAGTAGCCTGGTTATTCAAAAACGGACATCTCCGAGAGTTCGTGAGCGATCGAGCCAAAAATCATTTTAGGAATAGAGATTCTAATAAGCAAATCGAGCAGAAGGAACCTCAGCACATCATTAATATGATCATCGATGGGGTCGACGTCCCCCAGGGACCAATATTAAAGCGCACCAAAGTGTCCATCACTAGAGAAAAACGAACACGAGATTACGTGCCAGAAGGAACCTTATCTTTCAATGACGACGAGGCTGAAGACATCGTGCAGCCACACAACGATGCACTGGTAATATCTGTACTCATAAATAAATCTCGAGTTAAATGTGTGTTAGTTGATTCAGGTAACTCGGCTAATATCATCAGATCGAGAGTCGTAGAGTAGCTGGGTCTACAAGACCAAATTGTGCCTGCAGTCCGAGTTCTAAATGAATTCAACATGGAATGTGAGACCACTAAAGGGGAGATAACACTACCGGTGTACACCACCATAATCATTCAGGAAGCAAAGTTCTACGTGATTGAAGGAGATATGAGATACAACGCTCTATTCGGGAAGCGTGGATTCACAACATGAGGGCGGTGCCCTCGACACTGCACCAGGTGTTGAAATTCCCAATGCTAGGAGGGATTACAACAATTTACGAAGAACAGCTGACTGCAAAGGAGATGTTAGTGGTCAACGAGGTGGTCCCAATATCGTCACTAAAGGATCCGAGTTTGGTCGCCAAGGAAGGGACAAAATAGCAATCACCGACACCGGCCCCGACCAACCCGGAGAAGCAGGGGACAGATGAGGACAATGATTGAGGAGTTACCAGATCCTTCATAGTCCCCGATGATTTCGATGCCACCAAATCAACGGTCGAAAAACTGGAGTAAGTCATATTGATCGAGCACCTGCCCGATCGTAAGGTATACTTGGGCATGGGGTTAAATATCGAGCTCAAGAAAAACTCATTAAATTCCTTATGGCTAACATAAATTGTTTCGCTTGGTCCCACCTCAACATGACAGGGATCCCGCTGGAGATAACTACCTATAAGTTGAGCCTGGATCCAAAGTTTTGCCCAGTCAAACAGAAAGGAGGCCTCATTCCAAAGTCAAGCATGCATTCATCAAAGATGAGTTATCTAAACTCCTTAAAATAGGGTCCATCTGGGAGGTTAAATACCCGAATTGGTTAGCAAACGTAGTGGTAGTTCCTAAAAAGGGAATAAATTAAGAATGTGCGTAGACTATAAAGACTTGAATAAGGCGTACCCCAAGGACTCTTTCCCTCTACCCAATATCGATCGCATGATCGATACGACAGCCGACCACGAGATCCTCAGCTTTCTTGAAGCCTATTCCAGGTACAACCAAATTCGGATGGAACCCAGCGACCAGAAAAAAATGTCCTTCATCACTAAGTACGGCACCTAATGCTATAACGTAATGCCATTCGGACTACAAACACTGGTGCCACTTACCAACGCCTAGTGAATCGAATGTTCGAAGAAAAAATAGGAAAATCTATGGAGGTTTACATTGATATATGTTAGTTAAGTCCCTACAAGTAGAGGACCATTTGAAATATTTGCAGGAAACTTTCAACATATTGAAGAAATACAATATGAAGTTGAACCCGGAGAAATGCGCATTCGGAGTCGGGTTTGGGAAATTCCTCAGATTCATAGTGCCTAACCGGGGAATCGAGATCAATCCCGATAAAATCAAGGCCATAGAGGACTTTACCTTGGTGGACAATGTCAAGGCCGTTCAAAGTCTAAGCAGGCACGTAGCCGCGTTAGGCCGATTCATTTTAAGGTCCTCCGACAAGAGCCATTGGTTCTTCTCGTTATTTAAGAAGGAGAATAATTTCTCATGGACACCAGAGGGTTAGCAAGCCTTGGAAGAACTCAAGCGGTACCTTTCGAGTCCTCCTTTGCTTCATACTCCGAAGGCAGATGAACAGTTGTACCTATACTTAGCGGTATCCGAAATAGCGGTAAGTGGAGTCCTAGTCCGGGAAGAAGAAGTTATGAAATTTCCTATCTATTATGTTAGTAGAACTCTAGGCGAGGCCAAAACTAGGTATCCTCACCTAGAAAAATTGGCGCTCGCTTTGCTAAGTGCCTCTAGGAAGTTCAAACCGTATTTTCAATGCCATCCCATATGTGTTGTGACTACATACCCCTTGAGGAACATTATGTATTAGCTCGAACTCTTGGGATGATTGGCCAAATTGGCCGTGGAAATTAGCAGGTACGATATCGAATATCGACCCTGAACCGCCATCAAATCTCAAATTTTGGCAAACTTTATGGTCGACTTCACACCAGCCCTAATACCCGAGGTCGAGAAGGAGTTGTTGTTGAACTGGGGGACCACCTCCGAAATCTAGACACTCTTTACGGACGGTTCCCCGAATGCAAAGGGGTCCAGACTTGGCATCGTGTTGAAGCCAGCAACGGGTAATATAGTTAGGCAATCTATTAGAACTGTAAAATTGGCTAACAACGAGTCCGAGTATGAGGCCATAATTGCAGGTCTCAAACTGGCTAAAAGCCTGGGGGCCGAGGTGATTGAAGCGAAGTGTGATTCCCTCCTTATCGTGAACTAAGTCAATGGAACGTTCGAAGTCAAAGAGGAACGAATGTGAAGGTACCTGGATAAACTACAAGTGACGTTACATCGGTTCAAAGAATGGACTTTGCAACATGTACCTCGATATCAAAATAGTGAAGTCTATGCTCTTGCCAACTTAGGATTGTCGCTTGATGACGATGAATTCAACTCGGGAACGGTCGTACAACTCATGAAATCGGTAGTGGAAGACGGACACGCCTAGATAAACTTGACAAGATTAACCTGGGACTGGAGGAACAAGTATATAGATTACCTGAAGACCGAAAATCTTCTCTCAAATCCTAAAGAATCGAGAGTGTTGCGCACGAAGGCGGGCAGGTTCAGCTTGTCCGAAGACAACACCCTATTCAAGAGAACGTTTGATTGCCTACTCGCCATATATCTGGGACCGGGAGATACCGAGTATATTTTGAGGAAAGTTCATGAAGGCACCTGCGGGAATCATTCAGGTGCCAAATCGTTGGTTGGTAAGATAGTCAGAGATGGATATTACAGGATCAAAATGGAAAAAGACGCAAAGGAATTCGTGCAAAAATGCAACGGATGTCAAAGACATGCACTGATGATTCATCAGCCCGGGGATCTACTACATTCGGTCTTGTCACCCTAACTATTCATGAA
The DNA here is from genome assembly GCF_000390325.3 of Nicotiana tomentosiformis. NCBI lineage: Eukaryota > Viridiplantae > Streptophyta > Magnoliopsida > Solanales > Solanaceae > Nicotiana > Nicotiana tomentosiformis. The sequence goes on from NC_090823.1 coordinate 37,760,804, forward strand.
ATGGGGAATGGACATCGTTGGCCCCCTACCATGGGCACCCGGTAAGGCTCAATTCATATTATTTATGACTAACTATCTTTCTAAATGGGTGGAAGCCCAGGCATTTGAGAAAGTGAGGGAGAAAGAAGTTATCGACTTCATTTGGGACCACATAATATGCCGGTTCGAAATGTCGGCCGAGATCATGTGCGATAATTGGAAGCAATTCATCGGGAGTAAGGTGAGTAGATTTTTCGAGGACCATAAGATCTAAACGATCTTATCAATATCGTATCACCCTACTGGGAACGGGCAGGCGGAGTCTACGAACAAAAACATATTCCGAAATCTGAAGAAGATGTTGACCGACACCAAAGGAAAATGGAAGGAAATAGTGCCCGAAGTCCTGTAGGCATATCGAACTACCTCAAAGTCTAGTACCAGGGCCACCCCATTCTCGTTGATCTACGGTGCCGAAGTGCTAATACCGGTCGAAGTAAGAGAACCGAGTCTCTAGTTCTCATACGCAACTGAACAATCAAACGACGAGGCCATGAACACGAGCCTGGAACTGCTAGACGAGAGGCGCGAGGCCGCCCTCGTCCGGCTGGCCGCCCAAAAACAACGGGTCGAAAGGTATTACAATCGAAGATCCAACCTCCGACACTTCAATATCGGGGATTTGGTGTTAAGAAAAGTGACACTAAATACCTGAAACCCGAACGAAGGCAAGTTGGGACCGAATTGGGAAGGTCCATATCAAATTATCGAGATCACCGAAAAAGGATCGTACAAACTCGAAGTAGGGAATGGTGAGCGACTACCGAATAACTGGAGCGTGACCCACTTAAAACGGTACTACTGCTAAGGTATAACCCCAATAATTCTTTTCTTTACCTACATTACGAATTGAACTAACATTTGCAGGCAATAGCTAAAAAATGATGCAGTTATTAGGCCTCAAAGCACACGTTGCACTCTTTTTCCCTTGAATTGGTTTTGTCCCAAATGGGTTTTCCGGCAAGGTTTTTAACGAGTTAACAATAGATCGTGCTAACTTAGAATTGATGACCGGCTATGAACCAGAGTCAAGGGTCACATCAATAGTATCCAAGCTCTCTCTATGATCGGCCTTGAATACTGGGGGCCATCACCCTTGATAGTGATTTTTGCAAGGAAGGAAACTTTGTGCTCGAATGGCTGGGCTTGGTGGATAGGATTTATTTTAAGGTCCAAACGGTCAAATGAAACGTGCCCACATAGACCACTTAAGCCATAACACAAAGCTTGTACACATTTACCATCTTGTATGTTGCGCACAGAAATGAAAGAAAGTTTCCACCTTGCAGATATATATATTTTGTCTCTTAAAAACTACTACATTTTGTCCCTTAAGGACATCGGGCCCAAGGTCCACCTCTATCCGGATCCAAGATATCACCCCACTCGGGGACTGTCGTCCAAGGCAAACTTAGACGGCTCGGGCTGTCGAAGCCCGGGGGCATAAAAACCTATTAGGCAGTGCCCGAACTTTAAAGGCTACGGACACCCCCATTCGGGGACTGTCATCCTGGGCAAGCCCAGATGGCTCGGGCATCGAAGCCCTGTGTAATAAGACTAATGGGCAATACCCGAACTTAAAAGGCTACGACCATCCTAGAAACGACTCGGAGATGTTCGAAACCCGTAACCAAAACATAAGGCCTTCAAAAATTCCAAACCGGTTCAAAGGCTACCCTCGACAAAATTATAATCTAAAAACTTCTAAGTAAGCACTTTGGGGAAAGCTTCCGGTCATACCAAGCCCCCACGAGTTATAAACAAAATCACATCGAGAACAAGCCTTGTTCAAACCTCCGAACAAAACCTTATTACTACGTGCTAAGGCATTTGAAATCTTTGCAATCGTAAAGAAAAAACCAAAAGAAACAAACTTGAAAATTGCCAAAGGGAAAAAAAAAAGCCTTGTATATATATAAAGATCTTTACAAAGGCCAAACAGACTCAACAAAACATACAAAAATACAAAAACAAAGAGAAATCTACAAGGCACCTAAGCTTGATCTTTGCCGGAGCATGCCTCATCACCAGGACCATCGGGGCCTCCTCCATCCTCGGATCCGCCGGAGCCCTCATCCTCGGGATATGCCAACTTTTTGGATTCGGCCTTGATCCACTTAATGTTTTTGATCTCGACTGTTGAGTCAAAACCCCGGGCATGAACTTCCTCGAGAGCCTCCATTTGGGACTTCCATGTCACGTAATCGGCAATAACTTCCAAGAGGTCCTGGGCTACCTCAACGCCGGCTTTGTACTGGGCCACCATCTCTTTAGCATCGGCCCTGGATATTTCCATCACTGACTTGTTTGCTTTAAGCTCCTTGGCAAGGGTATCTCGTTCAGTAGCGGTCGAGCCCAGTTGAGATTGGAGGTCTTCGATTTTTTGGGAACGGGGCCTCAAGTTTCTCCCTCGTCGCTCGAAGTTGGACTTCAGTCGAAGCCAGCTGCTCCCAGGCAGTCACCTTTTCCAAAGCCAATCGGTCCATTTTTCCTTTCCACTCTTCGGCCATGGCCTTGACCTCGTCCATCTCAGCTCGAAGCTGGTCGAATGGATCAATCTTCTACGGGACCTGTGGGTTTTGTCCGTTAGTCGCCATGCATAACTTGCCATCACTAACTTCAAAGATCTTTACCTGTTCCACCAGGGTGGCACGTTCTTTCTGAGCCACGTCAACTTAGCCCGGAGATTATACATGTCTCTCTTTTTAGCAAGCTCTTTGACTTCGGCCTCGAGTTGGCTAAGCTCATCCCGGTACCGAAGAAAGATTTCATGGTGGAGCACCGAGGCCTGAAGAATATGAAAAAGAAAAAGGCATTAGAGTCATCAAAAACTGAATTCAAAGATAAAAGATTGTGATAACACCTTACCCGGTTCAGCGCCTATTGTGCTTCGTTGAACAAGCATGGCACATCTACCTCGTTCATCTTTGCCTGGTCTTCTTTGGTTACTAGGCACCGGAGGTAGCTAGCTACCCTGACGGGGGCGAAAAGAACCCGGGCATTCTCCAGAACGGTAATAACGACAGATCGCTTCTGACCAGGATCCTTTCTCGGAGCAAGGAACCGATTGATCAACCTCGGGCTCAAGTTCGACCCACCAACCTCTGAGGATGGACTCTTCCTCGGCACCTCTAAATCGCCTAACCCGGTGAAATCTTCCAAGGTGGTTGGGTCCACACCATCAAAAAAGCATCGAAGGGGATTGTCCGCTCCATGAACCCCTTTACTGGATTGCTCCTTCGTCACTCGGACCTCGTCAAACATAGACTCCGTGAACGAAGGAGATCCGAAAATATCTATGAAACCGGCGGCGCAGAGCCGACGTCTCGAGTAGTCTCGACCCTCGCCTATGCGCCAGCCTCGTGTACTTGAGGGGGATTATCCTCCATTATTCCTCCCTCAGCTGCCAGCTGCTCCTCATGGATATACGGCTTGTGGGCCACAAAAATTTCGTCCTCTTCGGGCTCGTGCCTGAGCCGGAAAAGTAAGCCCGAGTTAAGCACTCGGAAGATGGAGCTTTCCTTTGGCTTACGAACCAACCTTCTTCTTGGTTTCTTTTTTTCCGAGCTTGGGGAACTCGGGGCCCTCTTCCTTTTCTTCTCTCCGGCTGTGGATCCAGGCTGCCCCGAAGCAGAAGAATCATCGGTCAAGTCCTCATCTCCGACCGGAGGCCTAAGCTCAACGGTCTTAGGTAAACCTGCAAAAAGGAAATTAAAAAAATAAGAATGTGATGCTAGAAGGAGAAGCCTAACGTAACTTATTCGGGAAATAAATCTTACCATGGGAAAGGCCCTTCCAAATATCCTTCAAGAGTTTGCGCCACAAGCGCTCGGAGTAGGGCATCTGTGAGATAATGCCTTTGATCCACTCCTTTAACCGATGGACAACATTTGGGACTCGAGCGATAGTTGCACCACCATGAATACCAATGAAGAAAGGGGAGATGAGCGTGAAATTAACATTCAAAAGAAATTTGTACGTATGTTATGCATTCCACTTCTCGGGGAATGGCCTAAATTTGGCCGGAATCAAGTCTGAGGTCCTCACCCGGACAAAGCGTCCTTGCCAGCCTCGATCCCGGTCTTCATCGATGTTTGAGAATGGGGCCTTACTAGCCCGGCATGAGCTTTATCAGACCCCCTCAGAAGTTTTGGGGACTATACAGACGGAGTAGATGATCTACGGTGAGCCGACAGGAGTCGATCTTGTTCACAAAAAATCGAAGGAGGATTACGATCCTCCACAACAATGGGTGGATCTGACCGAGGCATACCTCTTATCTCTTACAAAATCTATAATGACCGGGTCTACCAGATCCACCGGGTCCACTTGGCCAAGTGTGAAGGGATAAGTTTAAACACTTAGGTACCCCTCAACATGGGTAGTAATGGCCTCCTCGGAGTCGGGGACCACTATGTCCTTGTCGGCCCAGTTGCAGTCCTTTCGGATTTTAGGGAGGTCATCTTCGGTGTTTGAGCAAATATATCTCGATACCTCCTCATGCCGACCATGCACCGAAGAGGGCTTCTCAACCTTGAAGTCATTAGCAACCGAACAACCCTCGGGAATGAACATCTTCAAGGTAGGTTCAGGAGCAGGTTCATCGGTAACCACGTTAGCAGTGGACCTCTCGAGGTCGACCACATCGGAAGGGGTTTCATTGATTTTGGTAGTCGGTTGGGAGGTAGAAGCGACCTTTTAGGGAACAGATTTGGAGGTTTTGGCCATTGTTATCTAGAAAAGCTTGAAAAAGATAGATAAATGTTGAAAGTTGAAAGTTGAAAGCTCAGATGTGTTGGCTTGAGCAGAGAATGAGTAAAAATTTTGCAATGTACTGAGGAATCTTGAGTAACGAAAGTAAAAATGCTAGAGTATAAAAAGGGTAATGAAATGCTGAAGGCACGATGGTAGAAGCTTGGACGTAAAGTAAACAATGAATGAAGGAGAGGATATTTATAGGGGTTCCATGATGTTTCGCGTCCAAGGTCAGCCAACCGACGGTTGGCACGCGTTTGAGGTCATAATGACATGACTGACGAGACATTTCGGTTTTTTTGTTGTTTCTGTCACGGCGTATTGAAGAAGGAATCGGGGAGCTCATGTCATTTCTCGTCAACTTACTCTCTTAGAAACGAGGAGACTATCTGTATACGGGTAAAATCTTGCTCATGGTACACCCCGGCTTCTGATACGCTAAACCGAGTTAGAGACATGATGACAAGGGACCAGAATCGAGGCAAGGGTCTCATCGAGTCAGAGTCCGGGGGCATGACACCTGCCCTCGAGAATATCGGGGCCATGATCCGGGATCGGTCCAAACCTCAAAGGACTTCGGAGAACGTTGCATGACTAACAGAATGCCATAATATCCGCGACCGGTCGGATATCACGGCGCGGATCTCGATACGTATTGATGGAGAACCGATGATCAGTCAAACAGAAGATTTTTTTTATCTTTTATAGAATTGTACTTAGGGTAAAACTTCCATACTATATAAAGGGGGGTCTGATTATTCATTGGACATATTATAACACACATCCCAATGCAATATACTATTATTCTCATTGTTATTGGAAACTCTTATTCTGGTTCATCAGTGCTGACCATTGTGAGTCCGGATCGAGGGTGGATATTTTATCAAGGCTGGAATTATTCTCTTCAGGTGGTTTGAATTTACTACATCTTTATTTATTTTATCTAACGCAATTTATCGTTTGTATCGAATTAATCCATGTATCCTTAAAATCACTTACAAATTTAATTGTTATCCATTTTTACGGTAAACAGGTTTGAAGTCAACTTTTACATCAATCCAATTCTTAATTGGATTGATCAAATTAATCTTCATTAATATTTTACTTACATATCTTATATATAAATGAATATTAATTTATATATACCACACACACACACACACACACACACACACACACACACACACACACACACACACACACACACACACACATATATATATATATATATATATATAGTAACCAAGAGATATAATATAATTTTCTATTCCAAATAGAAAAGTTCAATTAGTTCACAATATTAATTATATCCTATGTGCTAGCAAAGAATATAATAATATTTTATTTGGACTAATAACTAAATTTATTTGACTAATTAAATTCTTTAATTTAATTATCAAATAATAAAGTAATTAATCCTTTAGCAAAGATCATAACACTCGTTAGTGTGCGACCCCATAGGTTCAATACTAAGCCGGTAGTAAATTGATCATATCAATATACTAATCAAGGGTGGTGTCTAGCAACACTCCTTAACGACCGGATAGAATGAAGTATGCAATTTACTCTCAAGAACCAGTAGAAGAATAATGTAGTAATTCTTTTTGTCCTTGTTGCTCTAAGTCACCCTAGGATATGGTTTAACTGTCAAATCCTAATAGGCGACCAACTATGTGTTCATGTCAAATACAACCATTGAATGACCTAAGAAACTCTTTTCTTCTTTCATTCAATTGCCCTGGCCAAGGTCTTAATTTGGTAGTTTATTATTCATGACAAAATGGAGCTTAAACTCATTACCAAGAGTTGACAGATTCCATCTTGATCAATCACTAATTTTACAAGAATTTAATCATACCCAATATACTTTCAACTATCGCCCTAGGGCCATAGATGTCTAGTATCAAAGCACAATAAATAACTTGTCAATTACTATGACGATCTCAGGTCAAAGAAAATTCTTACATCACATTCTTCAAGAGAATATCCTATTGACAGTTTATGGTAATTCAAACCATTAGGAATTATTTAATAAGTTGGTTCAATGATCATATCGCTATATGCATCATCTATCTATATGATTTAGTTAATGAGATCAACTAATCTTTATCCAATAAAGACGATCACATAAATATTGATCTAACCGGATTACTAATGTCCAAATTAATAATCCTATGATCAAGAATAAATTTAGATTAAATTATAAGAAACTTCACTCCCATTATCATGATTTCCATCACGATGATAAGTCTCAAAATTTAATCAAGGACCTTATTAAATTAATCAAGCAATTATTAATAACTATGATAAAAGAATATTAAATGCCATATATTTTTATATTAAATAATGTTTGCAAAAATATGTTCAAGTCATCAAATTTGAAATTGGATCTAGGGCATATCTACTATATCCCTAACAGTTGACATAGTCCATGTTTGAAGTTAGTTTAAAAAAGATACTGCAATGATCGATGTGTTGTACTGATATTTTTCTCTTATGTTTAGCCTAACAGTCCTAAACTAAACGTCCCAAATTGAAGATATTTTTGTCTGAAATTTTGCTTATAATCCCAAATACTTTTATTTGAAGTTTGTTTGGCACTCCCAAACTTCGGACAAACTGTCTCAAATTTAGCTTTGGCTTGGCATTTTACTCATGGTACCTGTTAGGGCATATACTATTAACCATGCATTTGGATATAGTATATTCTAATAATTGTCATGGTTAAAAGTCTAAGTGGAAGATTGTTGGGATATAATATTATTAACTATGAATTTTGGTTTGAATATAGTATTTATTCAATTTTAATAAAGTTTTAAATAGATCATATATTCGTTTGTGTCCTTTACTTATATAGTAGATGATTTAGTGTATAGGGTTTAGCTTATACACGAAAGATTAAATCATCGGTTCTTATAAGTATAATAATCATGTTCATAATCTAATGATGGAATTGGACAAATCATCAAGAATGATTGTAGCACAAGATTAAATATACTTTATCTTGATTATGAGAATGGTTTAATTCTGACTTCTTGTGCTAGTACATTTTGTATGTATTGAACGGACCAAGTAGAGATAAGTATTTTATACTAACTTAATAAAATAACTTCTCTAGCCACTAAACGTACTTATACTCTTAATCTTGATATAATTATTATTAGTTGTGTATATTATTTATTATTTTGATTTATCAAAAGGCGAGATTCTTTTGTGGGTCAATATGCCTGATAAATTGGACAATGATGATATATATTGGCGAAGTAATAGTTAGTTGATGGAATCCATGTCTCCGTCTAGAGGTTGGTGATACACCTTTATGAAATCTTATAAGTTTTCATGTGTAAACCTTGTAGGTGAATTTTGTATTTATCACATGAAATAAGTTAAGCGAAAGTCTAAAGGAAATAATCAATGAATTAAATTGTCAGTAATTTAATTTATTTGATTAGTATCTAAATCTTAACATGGGGAGATAAATAAGGTTTAATGGAATAACAACAACAACAACAACAACAACAACAACAACAACAACAACAACAACCCAGTATAATCCCACTAGTGGGATCTGAGGAGAGTAGTATGTACGCAGACCTTACCCCTACCCTAGGGTAGAGAGACTGTTTCCGATAGACCCTCGACTCTTGTCAAACAGTGATGATATGAACTGCCCTTTAATTTATGCCAGAATGAACCTGAAACGATCGATAACTTATTCTTCAACTACTAAGGAGCATCAGACATATGAATTAGTGGAATAATTCATAATTTATTATGATAGTATTAGTTTGGATATTTCGAATTAAGTCCATAATAGGATACCTTATTAATTAAATATTGCGGTCTCTGATGTGCCTGAATAATTAGGAATTAAATAGAATTATATTTCTTGGTGGAAAAGGAAGACCCAACAGGTGTAGGAAAAGGTTTTAAACCCTAAAATCTGTGGCTATATAAAGAGGTCTCATTCCATAAGGAGGGGTTGGTTTTTACTACACAGCTTTCCTAGAAGAAACTCGCCCACACGAGTTTCACTAATTCCGGACATTATTCGGGCACACAGCAGAAGACTGTGGAACTGGACGATGATTTCGTGGATGGTTTTTACTAATGCTTGAGGGTCTTTTCGCGATCGCAGTCATGCTTCAAGAGATAAGTATCGATTTTATGTTCGATTATAATCTGTGATTATGTGTTGTCTATATTATATGTAAGTGATCCTGGCTATTTGATTCCGCTGTTTATATATGTTTCACATCAATTGATATCAGAGCATGCTTGTATCTAATTACATAACACTGAATGTTCATATATATGTGCACGTTGATATATTTGAAATCTTTGTTTTTCTTTAGAATTTGATTCGACGGATGAAAAGCATGGTATATATGATTGTATGTTGTTGATGCAATTGCGGGTTTTATAAACCCCTGATTTCCCATCTTAAATTTTTTAATTAATAATCATATTATAAGAATTTGCCGTTGGGGTTTTCTGTGTTGGTGGCGGCGTAAAAACCAAATTTCTTGCCAACTAGGTTTGTGTTTTAACCCAAAGATTGCTGCCTGTGATTAGATCCGGTGGCGCACTGTGTTAGTTTATTAAAAACTTATGTTGGCAGCAAGAAACTTAATTGTTTCCGATTTATTTGGTCAATCTGCCGTGGTCCACTAGAATATCATGAGGCATTGGTTTTAAAATTGCACATGATCATGTATGTATTATTTTCTCAGTAAGTAAAGAACAAGTAATTGTTTTTCTGAGAGTATTCATTGGTTGCCAATTTTAACTTGCTGAATTACTATAAAGAAAGATGATACAACTGCAAGGTTTAGGTGGCGGCAGTGAGTATATTTTCATTAAAATTAGATTACAATCGTTACTTCTCGAAAGGTTGCTTGGCAAGGTGATACCTTATTCTTTCCCAAATTGTATTACGGTGGCAGTACGGTGCTAAAAATAATTTGGGTCATTCTTATGGTTTATAGTTTTGATGAGTGGTGGGTCATGGATACATTTATCTCCTTATATGTATATAATATTATGTAGGTTAAGAATTTAATTAATGAATAGGTACGGCTAAAGTGGTTTATTTATTAGGAATCATTAAAAATTCTTAATACATTAATACATGTGAAATGATATCGTACATGATTAAGAATTTATAATGAATAAATGGTTATCAGTAAGGTGATTTATTTTTCTGAAATCGCTGAAAATTCTTAGTGGTTTATACATGTGTGATAATATAATACATGAATTGTTAATCATGATTAATAAATAGGATTCACTAAAGTGATCTATTTATTTGAAGTTCATTCAAATTGGGTACGAGTTAAATAGACTGCAAATAATCTTGAAAATATAGTAGCACTCTCGTACTTTTTACTTATTATACATAGTGTATATAATGTTTTCTATCCCCTTATTTATGCAAGGAATTAGGATCCATTGTTACTATGGGAGGAACAAGTGCATATAGCAGTCTTAACCTACACAGACATCTTGGATAGTTTAAAAAATCTGAAGGCTACTAAGTACATGGAGGAAGTGGGAATAATACATGAGACTGATTTGGTTCAGCTGTATTATTTCGCAACACAAAAGATGTATGTAAAGATTAGAGGAGACGACTAACATACAACAACCATGGAGCACCGAGATGGATATTCATTCTATACTTAGCACTACATAGAAGACTACAGACTAAAGATAAAGTAGCCACGCGGAGTACAGTGATGATATGAAACAACAACCCAGTATAATCTCACTAGTGGGATCTGGGAAAGGTAGTGTGTACGCAAACCTTACCCCTACCCTGGAGTAGAGAGGTTGTTTCCGATAGACCCTCGGCTCTCTCCCTCCGAGAACTCCCTGTATTGGTAAAAATAAATATTACACGTGAAATCAAGTATGTGGCTGATATGGCAAGGCACGCGGATCGCTAAAAAAATGACAGCTGGAGAGATGCATTAAAAGAGACACGAGTCATAATAGATACGAGCAAATCATCCACGAGATGAAAGGATACGGTCACTCGAGTCTAAGTATTTAAATGAAGAGGCACCGGCGGAATGAATCAAGACAGTAAAGAGGGAAGATTCATGAATCGACAATTAATGAGTGTGAATGATCACAAACGTTACGGAATCTTTATGAACAGTTACGATTACCAATTATAACGTCTCATTAATATCATTAATGCTCATAATGATTTAGTCATAAAAGGGAAAAGACGTTGTACTTATAGACTCCTATATAAGGGAAGGAGATGTCACTTGTACAGACACGCTCGGATTATTATTGGAATATAATTATTTTCTTGTGCTTTCTATTGATTATTTTGTCATTTCTTATTCTAATTTCCTTTCTTATTTCTGAGAAAATATTGAATTTCTTGATTATCAGTAACCCGAGTACTTCTAAAAATAGGCTTTGACTGAAAATCTAATTCTTTGGTTAAACAAATTGGTTCCGTTACCGGGAATCTGATAATCTTCTCTTACTTTCCAAATCACTCTCTCTCAACTGAATCATGTCTAATGTCAATGACAACAACCAACATGTGGAAGGAACTCCAGTTCCGCCACCTCAAGGAATCCCACGTAATTCAAGAGAAGCATCACCAGAAATATCAGTAGTCATAACAATGAATAACATGGAAATAAACAAACTGTCGAGCAGGATGCTATGAAGCAGTTAATTGCTGAGTACGTGAATGATGCTCTCCAGGCTTTCGTGAGGGGACTACCAGCTGTGCCACCCACACCTCCACCAAATAATACTGCAACTGTGGAAATTCCATGATCAGGGTTGGCTAATTCTGGAAGCGGAGGAACTCCCAACGAGTCACGTGATGGGAGACCAGGTACGCCTAATAATTCTGATTTACAAACTTTAATATTAACCTTGCAGAAATAGGTGAAAGAACAAAACGACCGTATTGAGCAAATACCCGGCGTATCACTTGTGATCAAAGGAGTTGATTTCGACAAATATTCACAACAACCATGGAAACCAAGCGCAGCTCCATTACCAATTCCCAAAAAGTTTAAAATACCTGACATCCCGAAATACAATGGAACGACCGATCCACGTAACCACGTTACTGCATTCACCACGGGAGTAAAAGGCAATGATTTAATCAAGCAGGAGATTGAATCTGTGTGGGTCAAAAAGTTTGGGGAAACACTTACTAAAGGAGCGTTAATATGGTACTCTCTTTTACCTGAAAATTCTATTGACTCTTTTGTTGAGCTTGCAGATCTATTTATAAAAGCACACTCGGGTGCACAAAAAGTTTAAAAGAGAATGGAGGATATATTCAAAGTAAAGCAAAGAGATACTTAACTGCTTCGAGAATTCGTAGACAGATTCCAACGTGAAAGAATGTTGCTACCAAGAGTACCTGACAATTGGGCAGCCATGGCATTTGCAAGCAATTTAAACAAGAAAAGTTCAGAAGCTACAAGGAGGCTTAAAGAGATCCTACGAGAACTCCCTGCCACGACATAGAATGATGTCTATAATAGGTATAGTACCAAATTACGGATTGAAGAAGATATCGTAACTCAGTCAAAGGTTGAAGAAAAAATAGGTTCGAGGCGGTCAGAATCTGAGAAGAGGTCCGGCAAGAATAGGTACGAGCCGTATATAGGACCTTCGGGGCGAGAAGCTCGTTACAAATTCAAAAACGTGCGGGCTGATCACAGATTCGCAAATAGAGATTCAGGTTCGTCATCGTCGAGATTCAGAAAAGATCGAGGTGAACGTAACAGAGATGCTAATACAAACACAAGGATTGGGGACTATAATTTTAACGTGAGTACCTCCGAGTTGGTCACTGTTTTAAGAAGCATGGGGGATAAGGTATGATGGCCTAAAAAGATGAGATCAAATCCAAATAGAAGAAACCCAGACTTTTGGTGCGAGTTCCATAATGACCACGTCCATAGAATATCAGACTGCAGATTATTACAAGGTGAGGTGGAACATTTATTGAAGCAGGGCTATCTGACGGAATTGTTCAGCGAGAAAGGAAAACAAGCTTACATGAAAAATAGGCAAGATCCCCCAAAACCTCCGTCTCCAAAGGGAACAGTAAATGTGATAAACGGCGGAGTAGAAGTCAACGGCGTAACCTATACAGTTGCGAAGAAAACAACAAAGTTCACAGTAACTCACGGGAAGCGAACTCACCCAACTTTGGAAGACGGCAACATAACCTTTGATGATGCAGATTCCAATGGATTAATGATTCCTCACAACGATGCGCTGGTAATATCTTTAGTTATACATGATACTAATATAAAACGATTTTTGATTGACCCAGGTAGCTCTGTGAATATCATTCTATTACGAGTGGTGAACGAAATGCTGATGGGTGATCGTGTAGTTCCAAAAGCACGTTCCTTATCTGGGTTTGATAACTCAACCGTTATTACAAAGGGCGAGATTGAACTAAGCACATACGCATAAGGGGTCATCAAAGAAACAAAATTTCAAGTGATAGACACGGATATGGCCTATAATGTGATTCTTGGGAGGCCGTGGATTCATGATATGGATGTTGTGCCATCCACATTACATCAGGTTATCAAATTCCCTTCAAAATGGGGAGTTCAACAGATTCGAGGAGATCAAAAAGCTTCAAAGAGCATCAATTCGGTGAAACAGCCAAGTCAAAAAGATACGAGTGCAAGTCAAAAAGATGCGGGTACAAGTGAGAAAGATACGGTAAATCAAATTTTAATAGAAATTGTATCAAAACAAACAGACGTGGACTCCAGACCAGATGTAATTCAAGAGCCAGAGGAGAACGAAAATATTAAAATAATGATTGAGGAGCTTGAAGCTGTTCCACTATTCGAACAATGGCCAGATCGAAGAATTCATATCGGAGCAAGGTTAAACCCAGATAGGAGAGGTAAGTTAATTGAATATTTAAAAGCTAACACGGATTGTTTTACATGGTCCCATTCAGATATGACAGGTATACCTCCGGAGGTGATGACTCATAAATTAAATGAAGATCCATCATTCATACCTGTCAAACAAAAAAAGAGGAAGCAGGGATCATTCAAAAATAAAGTGATCGATGAAGAGGTACAGAAACTCTTAAAGAATGATTCAATACGCGAGGTAAAATATCGTAATTGGTTAGCTAATACTGTGGTAGTTCCAAAAAAGAACAGTAAATGGAGAGTTTGTGTGGATTACACTGACTTAAATAAAGCATGCCCGAAGGATTCATTCCCTTTATCGCATATAGATCAATTGATTGATGCTACTGCAGGCCACGAATTATTAAGCTTTCTAGATGCGTATTCTGGTTATAATCAAATAAAAATGGACCCCTTAGATGAAGAAAAAACTTCATTTATTACAAACAGGGGGACTTATTATTACAAAGTCATGCCTTTTGGCTTGAAAATTATTGGAGCTACGTATCAGAGGTTGGTGACCAAGATGTTTCATGAACACCTGGGGAAGACGATGGAAGTGAACATTGATGATATGTTGGTTAAATCTACACAAGCGGAAGATCATTTTCAACATCTTTCAACTACCTTCGAGATCCTCCGTAGATATAATATGAAACTGAACCCAGAAAAGTGCGCTTTTGGCGTAGCTTCAGGTAAGTTTCTAGGCTTTCTCATATCTAATAGAGGAATTGAAGTAAATCTTGCACAGATTAAAGCTATTAAAGAAATACCTGATATATTCATAAGCAAAAAAGAGGTAAAAAGATTGACAGGTAGGATTGCAGCTTTGGGAAGATTCATTTCAAGATCTTCAGAGAAAAGCGTTAAATTCTTTTCAGTATTGAAGAAGCAAAATCAGTTTGAATGGACTAAGGAATGTCGACAATCCCTCAAAGATTTGAAGGCATACTTAACAAATCCTCCCTTATTGTCTAAACCAAGGGATGGAGAAAGACTATTTGTATATCTTGCAGTTGCAGAAGTAGATATAAGTGCAGTTTTAGTAAGGGAGGACAAAGGTAAACAATCTCCTATTTATTTTGTTAGTAAATCTTTATTAGATGTTGAAACTAGATATCCTCATCTAGAGAAACTAGCTTTAGCATTACTCATGGCAGCTAGGAAATTAAGACCATATTTTCAATGCCATCCTATCTCTGTAATAACTGCATGTCCATTAAGGAATATTTTGCATAAACAAGAATCGTCAGGCAGACTAGCCAATTGGGCAATAGAAATAAGTGAATATGACATTATTTATCAACCTAGAACAGCAATAAAGTCTCAAGTTTTAGCAGATTTCGTCGCAGATTTTAATACAAAAATAATTCCTGAAGTAGAAAAGGAATTACAATTTTTTACTGGAGCTAATCCAGGTACGTGGACTTTATTTACCGATGGCTCTTCAAATGTAAAAGGAGCCGGTTTAGGTATTATCTTAATCCCACCCTCAGGTGAAAGTATAAGACAAGCAATTAAATATTACCCTATTACTAACAATGAAGCAGAGTATGAAGCTGTAATTACAGGTTTGGAAATAGCACGAGAACTCTCCATTGAGCAAATCATGATTAAAAATGACTCTCAACTGGTAGTCAATCAGATGCAGGGGACTTACACTACTAGAGAGGCACGAATGCAACAATACTTGGAAAAGGCACGAGAACTGGTCAGGCAATTCCAATCATGGAAGATCGTGCAAATACCCAGGGAAGAAAATGCAGAAGCAGACGCGTTGGCTAACCTTGCTTCAGTTGCAGAAGTAACGAGTGAATAAAATGCTATTGTAATACATTTATTTCATTCAGCACTTGACCAGGATAAACATGAGGTAAGCTTTAATAATTTAACCTGGGATTGGAGAAACGAGATTGTTAACTTTTTGCAGTACAGGATCGTACCTGAAGGCAAGAAAGAATCTCAAGTGTTTCGATGAAAAGCTGCTCGTTACTGCCTAATTCGAGATAATTTATATCGAAAAATGTTTGGCGGTCCTTTAGCAAGGTGCCTTGGACCCAATCAAATGGAGTATGTAATGAGGGAAGTACATGAAGGACATTGCGAAAATCACGCAGGTGGAAGATCTTTAGTTAAAACACTAATCAGGGCAGGATACTACTGGCCTAAAATGGAAGAAGATGCAGAAAATTTTGTAGCCAAATGTGATAAGTGTCAACGATATGCCAACAATATGCATCGACCTGCAGAGTTATTACATACAGTTATTTCCCCGTGGCCATTTATGCAATGGGGAATGGATATAGTAGGGCCTTTACCATAAGCTAAAGGAAAGGTACGGTTCTTATTAATGTTAACAGATTACTTTTCAAAATGGGTAGAGGCAAGAGCTTTCAAACAGGTACGAGAAAATAAGGTGAAAGACTTCATTTGGCAAAACATTATATGCCGATTTGGAGTTCCAAAAGAAATCGTATGTGATAATGGCCCACAATTTATAGGCTCGAAAATCACAGAGTTCTTTCAAAGTTGGCAAATCAAACGAACCTCTTCACCTTACCATCCCGTGGCAAATGGACAAGCTGAGTCAACAAATAAGATTATCATCAATAATTTGAAGAAGAGACTAGAAAAATCAAAAGGGAATTGGCCTGAAGAATTACCAGGAGTATTATGGGCTTATAGAACCACATCAAAAACAGCCACGGGAGAAACTCCATTTTCTCTTGTGTACGGTTCAGAAGCTTTAATCCCAGTTGAAATAGGAGAACCAAGCACGAGATTCACATTGGCAACGGAAGAGTCGAACGATGAGGAATTAAGAACAAACTTGGACTTACTCGAACAAAGAAGGAAAACAGTTTTAATACGGATGGCAGCACAAAAGCAAATCAGAGAACGATACTACAACAGAAAGTCTCACCTTAGGTACTTCAAAATTAGGGACTTCGTTCTTAAAAAGGGTTTTCAATCAATAAAAACAACCGGAGCAGGAAAGTTAAGTCCAAATTAGGAAGGACCCTATAAAGTTCGAGGTATCGCTGGAAAAGGTGCCTACGAGTTAGAAACCATGGATGGCAAGGTTTTACCCTCGAGTTGGAATGTTGTTCATTTAAAGAAATACTATTTCTGAGCAAAAGAAATACCCACGGTCAGGTATCGTTCATTTACGATTTTTGCTTTGTACAGTTAAAATTATACTAATAATTTTATATGATAGGAAAAAAGCTAGCCCATACCAAGTGATGATATTAGACCTGAAAGACACGCAGAAGCAACATTATTCCCGCTCTAGGGTTGCAGCCTTTCTGATGGAAATATAAAGGGTTAAGCAGACATCATCTAAATTATATATACCTCCGAGTCCCGTATGTTTTTCCTTTTCAGGAAATGGACCACATAGAAGCAATAATCAAGTGCTCGAGATTTCATACTTCAAAGCTCTAACACTTGGGAGACTAATATATATATATATATATATATATATATATGAAAGGCAAAGAAGACTGGAAAAGTCAGAATTCGAGTCAAGCTTGAGGCAATCTACCCAACAAATCGAAAGCTAAGAGCAAAAACACAAGCCTGATTCAAAAAACCTATGATGAGGAATACACTCATGGATGTAAATTACAAAAGCTTACGAATATGTAGGTTAAAGGCAATATTTAGTCATGGGTTGCAAGATATACCCTTGAATTTTGTAAAATCTGTTATAAGGAAAATATTTGCGAAAGAGTCATAGATGATACTTGAATACGTGTAAGGTATTATACAGTTTGGAAATTCAAACAATACAAAACTTCCTCAAATTATTCAAAGAAGCATATGTGTTCTTATTCCTTCCTTCGTATATTTACACCAATATGAAGTTGAGACGTTTTCTTCATTAAGGCTCGTTTATAAAAGGGCCCTCTTTTATAATTTGTGCCTGTTCAAAAAGTCACGGAGTATTGAAGCATTTTTAAATACATAATAAGAGAGTAGTACAGAAACTCAAAATAAGATATTATAAGAGTTGAACAAAAACTCGGAAAGTAATATTATAATAACTTGGTTAAAACTAAGTATAAACTTAGACCGAATTGTTTTATACAAAACCACAAAACGGACCAGGGGTAAACTTCTACCAATAAAAAAAACAAAACAACACTTCAAACTTTTCAATCAAACTTTCACTGTAGGGAAGGATCTGAACCAGTATTATCAGAAGGATTCAAGTTGGCATCATCAGCAATAGAGGGAACGACTTGAGCAGAGGAGTGTTGAACAATAGCTTCACCAGGAGTAAGTTCATCACCCTCGGGAATGCCGACCTCAAGTGAAGAAAATCTTTGACTCTGCTGAGTTTTCTCAATAGTTTCTTTAGTTTTTGCAATTTCAGCAGCTAAGTCAAAGCCTTCCCGGCTTGCCTCCATTAAAGTTTCGAGGCGCGTGTTCAAGAAAGACTAACTAACATCAACAATAGCCTTGTCTTCAAGGGCTTAATAATCCCTCTCCCACTGCTCAATCTCAGTTCTTAGCTCCTCCTTCTCATTCGAAGCAGCATTATAAGAAGCCTGTAAGGGGGCAAGAGACCTATCTAAGAACTGAACTTGGATAGAAGACACACGGAGATCTTCTTGAGTTTGGGTGAGCATTTGAACAAGCTCCCTAGCATAAACTTCTTTTTGGTTCAGCAGTTCCTTCAAACCCCTAATTTCTTCAGTGGCTTTGGAAGCAGCTCAGCAAATGAAGACTCGAGAAGGTCTTTATCTATGCCCGCTTGACTAGATGAGGCTTTATCAACTTCCAACTCTGCTGCCATTACCTTCACCTACTGCTCCAAGGTACACTTTTCTTCGTCTAAGACTTCTTTCTCAAGTTGAAGACCTTCGAACTGTTCCTTCTAGTTGTCCGCTTCGGTACGATAGTCATTCATTAACTGCTCAATATGGATGATCCTCTCCATCATCTCCATCCAAATTAGGTTGATCTACATAATGAAAAGGAAAATGTGATTATCAAATATAGATGAAAAGGAAATCACATGCAAAATAAGAAGCTAAGGCTTATACCATAAAAGATGAATGTACAATATCATTCATCCACATTAAAGAACTATGGCTTTCCAATTTGGACTTCTCAACTGGGCCAATCAATGGTTTCAGCCATACATCAGCTTGGCCAGGTTTCTTTAGAAGATTACCATCCTCAGGAACCTCGATGGTAACTCTTTTTATTACCCTACTGTTACTAGAAGAACCAACTTCAACATGAGAAGTTGTAATAGTAGGGGCAGTTGAGGGAGTCAAAATAGCCACGGACAAAGCAGTAGTAGCAGCAACAGGTGCGGGGAACTGAGGATCAGCTGGAACAGATACTGAAAAAGAGGAAAGAGGTGTTTCCTCAGAAACAAAGCTGAAGTCTTCATTATCAAACCTACGAGAAAAGAGTTGTTCTGTAGAGTCACGAGGTGCGGCAGACATCTCTTCATCAGAGCTCACTAAGGTAGCACCTTCGGGCTCGTGCATGGGAACACAACTGGGAGGAGGAGTAGCTTCGTCATCCGAAATTACACGTCTCCTAGCTCGAGGCTTACGAACTAACGAGCCTTTATCCCGTTCCTCTTCACCCTCAGAACTGTGCGCTCTATCAGCTTTTCTTATTGATGAGGAACTCAAGATCATCTCTTGAGCCATCGACAGAGAGAGTCTCGAAGCAGCAATAGATGCGGCACTCACACCTCGAATGGGAAATCCTAGTAAAGAGAGGAGTTAGTAAATTTTTAAGTGTGGAAGTAAGGTAGAAAGTAGAAGAGAAAGATACCATGAGTCTTAACTTTCCAACCAAACCTATTAGAAAGGTACTTCCAGGACCTTTCTTCCATAGGAGCAACAGTTAACAATGTTTCTACCCAACCACGGAAGTTTGGAATCTCCTCAACAGCTTTCATGATTGCTGGAAAAAAAACAGTCACGAGATTGGAGGTTCTTCACAAAAAAAAAAAAAGAGAAGGAAAAAATCTGAAAAGAAACTTACGTGCAAAGTTCCACTTTTCTGGAAAAGGCATGTTATCTTCACCCACTAACCCACTTGTGGGAGCAACAACGAATCGGGCATACCAACCACGATCCTTGTCATCTTCAGGGCTCACTAAAACCCTCTTACTCATGGCCACGAGAGTAAAAACCCCAAAACGAAATAACTTCGGGGAATAAAGATGAATCAAATGATAGAAGGTAAAGGGTAAAGAGGCCAAGCTTGACAAGTATCTCAAGCATGCCACAGCTCTCCATATAATAGGGCCAATCTGTCCTAAGCAAACATTGAAAAAATGACAAAATTCTATGATGGCTATGTCGATAGGTGGTTTGAAGCCTAATGTAAAGGGATATGTATAAACAAAAGAATAATCAACTTTGTATGAAGTGGTCCTTTGATTTGCATTAGGGACTAAAATTGGGAAATCGAATTTCCAATGACATTCTCTTCGCACAAGAGAAATCAAGCCCTCAGTAATCTGGGAAGGGTAAACATCAGCACGATCATGAGAAGTCATGGAAGTAACTTGATTTCTAATCGATTCTCTATCAGTAAAGAAGGAAAGTTCAGTGGGAATAATCTCATCAACAGTGGGTTCACGAAGCGGTTCAATAGAATCCCTATTTCTAGCAGAAGATCTATGAGAAGAAGAAGTCCTAGTTCTAAAAGACGAAGGGGTAGTAATACTAGGTTGAGAAGAAGAACCACGGATAGATACAGACCCTAAACTACCTAACCTGCCACCTCTTCTACTTCTGATCGGAGCAGATGAAGGGGGAAGTTCATCTACTATAACTATTTTACGAGGATCAGGATTTGGAGAAGATATAGTTGTATAAGAATGTAATATGTAATGATGAACAAGAAACTATTATGAACGAAGAACACTGTAGAAAGTTTTTTCGTAAAAACAAAGGCAAAGGAGGTATTTATACGAAGAAACAACCGTCATGTAAATGGGGTCATGATGTAAACGTCATAATAAAACAGTCACTTTGTGACTGACGCAGCAACAAAAAAGCCCTAAAACTCGCTGAAGAGTTGCAGAGCCAATCAATGAATGCCATGTGTTGCATGCATTAAATAGAAGTGACATACGATGCGTTGGTTCTGAAGAAGACACAATGATACACGAGAAATGGCGGCAAACAATTCCCGCCATAAATGTGATCCACTTCCCAAATATTCAATTGATGAATAATTGGTAAGTGAGGGGACTATATGTATTGGTAAAAATAAATATTACACGTGGAATCAAGTATGTGGCTGATATAGCAAGGCATGTGGATCACTAAAAAAAATGACAGTTGGAGAGATGCATTAAAAGAGACACGATTCATAACAGATACGAGTAAATCACCCACGAGATGAAAGGATATGGTCGCTCGAGTCTAAGTAGTTAAATGAAGAGGCACCGGCAGAATGAATCAAGACAGTAAAGAGGGAAG
Organism: Nicotiana tomentosiformis; assembly: GCF_000390325.3. Lineage (NCBI taxonomy): Eukaryota > Viridiplantae > Streptophyta > Magnoliopsida > Solanales > Solanaceae > Nicotiana > Nicotiana tomentosiformis. Next base: position 37,782,009 of record NC_090823.1, read on the forward strand.
ATTCGTGAATCATCAATTAATGAGCGTGAATGATCACAAACGTTTCGGAATCTTCATGAACAGTTACGATTACCAATTATAACGTCTCATTAATATCATTAATGCTCATAATGATTCGGTCATAAAAGGGAAAAGACGTTGTACTTATAGACTCCTATATAAGGGAAGGAGATGTCACTTGTGCAAACACACTCTGATTATTATTGGAATATAATTACTTTCTTATGCTTTCTATTGATTATTTTGTCATTTCTTATTCTAGTTTCCTTTTTTATTTTTGAGAGAATATTGAATTTCTTGATTATCAGTAACCCGAGTACTTCTAAAAATAGGCTTTGACTGAGAATCTAATTCTTTGGTTAAACACTCCCCACCTTGCTCTTGGGGTGACTCGAACTCACGACCTCTTGGTTGGAAGTGGAGGTGCTCACCACTAGAGCAACCCACTCTTGTCAAACAGTAATGATATGAACTGCCCTTTAATTTATGCTAGAATGAACCTGAAACGATCAATAACTTATTCTTCAAATACTAAGTATCATCAGACATATGGGAAAAGATCCTGAAATGGAAAGGATCAACAAAAGAGCTTTACAATGGAAAAAGGAAATTGACTGGGTTGTGGAGATAGCAAAAGGTCACTTAGCTGATGCTCAGGTTTATAGAATAGTTTTAGCAGCTAGTCTCTATTTTGTCTGGATGGAAAGAAATCAGAGGCTATTCAGCAAAAGGCTAGCCCTACAAATATAATTACATAATTGGTCCATTGCAGAGGGTACATGAAGTGTAAACTGGCTGGGAAATTTCAGCAGATGATGTGCTATCCTAGGTGATGAGAAGGTCGACTAAAGGTTATAGTTCAATACACAATTTACAGTCTTTTGGTAGATAGAGTGAGATTAGATTCCAGGAATTGGGGCACAATGTCCAATTTTGGATAGGAGTTTTGAGTTGTGCATATTTCATAGTAGTATTTGGTTTGTGAATAAATATTTGCTTACCAAAAAAAAGGATTGATGTAAAAGAGAAGTCCTATAGAGATCCAAACTCTTCACTTGGCTATCATTAGAAGTGTCAATTTGAGCCCAAACTCATTTAACACAAATACGAATGCAGAAGCAAAAATAACAAGAACACAAATAGAAAGGATAGAAAGATAGAATAAAAATCTATCTCAAATACCCTTTCAATTAAAATATAATTAACCCTAAACTATAGGATAACTATCAAGGGGGAAAATCCTCATAAAAGCCACCTTAACAAGTTTGTAATCAACCAAATAATTCATCCTTACACTCACTCAAGGAGTTCAACATTCAAAAATATCAAAATAAGTTAAATCTAAAATGAGCCTTAAGGGCTATTTATACTAGGGAGCTAAATATTATAAGTATAGCCACCAAATGTAATTTAGTCTTTAATTGTTGGCCGAATTGCACATGTAGCTACCACGTTATGAAAGTAGCCTCCGATTAGAATTCAAAGTGCTCGATGGCTATCTAGATTGTACCAGACCCGCCCAAACCTGTCCAAGGTCGGGTCAGTCATTAACCCACCCATTTGTTGAAATCAACCCATCTTGACTCAGCTCATCTCAGCACATCTATAATTGGGCTGATTTTTAGCCTACATTGATCCATAAGTAAATTTTGCTAAAATATCTTTAAAATAATTTTTTTTTGTTTGTTTGATATGTTATATATGACCATAACAAAAGAAAAAATGTCTTATTTGATAATTAAATAATTCATAAGAAAATAACACATATTAATTAGAGCTTGATAAGAGTTGGACGGGTTGAGCTATGACCCAAATTTTAGCACATATTGACCAAGCCCATCTTAACCCAAGTAATGACCCGTCCATTTATTGACTCATCCTAAATCAATCCAACTCGTCTATTTGACACTCCTAGCTATCATACATCTCAACAAACTAGCCAAAATAACAATAGAGGCGGCTGAACACATGATTTTTCAATTTTTACTTTTTGCATTAAGTCATTAAACTATTTTTCATATCATTGTAATATTTAAGTAAAATTGAGTGACATTTTGGTTATAAAAAATTATTTAGTGAATTTCTGTGATACATAGGCAAAGTTGAGTGAGTTTTTCATTATAATCAAAAGTTTAATATCTTTAGTGCAATTAAACAAAAATTGAGGAATCATCTGTTAAAATTACCTATAACAAAATATTAGACTTCTAAAAATAAAATTACTATCTTTAACATATCTTTTCTTTGTTAATTAAATCAGGAATAAAAAGTTTATATTTTATTTAAATGAGGAATAAGAAATATATAAACAATAACAACAACAACAACAAACCCAGTGTATTCCCGCATGTGGTGTGTGGGGGGTAGTGTATACGCAGACCTTACCTTTACCTAGTGAAGGTAGAGAGACTGTTTCCAATAGACCCTCGATTCAGAGAAGGAGAAGAAGAAGAAGAAGAAGAAGAAGAAGAAGAAGAAGAAGAAGAAGAAGAAGAAGAAGAAGAAGAAGAAGAAGATGATGAAGAAGGTAGAGAGACTGTTTCCTATAAAGGGTCATGTCCTCAGTGAGGTGAAGCAGCGCCATGTCCTGCCTAATCACCTCTCCCCATTACTTCTTTGGACTATCTCGACCTCTTCTCAAGCCCATCATGGACAACCTCTCGCACCTCCTAACAGGGGAATCAATGTATCTCCTCTAAACATGCCCGAACCATCTCAACCTCGACTCCCGCATCTTATCCTCCATGGAGGTGAAACGACCCGATAGATCATTTTGAGTACTAGTATTAAAATTTTGTGTTCCGAGACCTCCCAGAGTTTTATTTGATATTTCTTGATTTACGTACGTGGTCTGTGTCATTTTTCGGAAATATTTTACATAAAACTTTGAAGAAAATATGATTTTTTTGTCTAAAATGAGACTTGAATTGACCACGATCAACGTTATTGATAAATGACCTCGGATCGCTATTTTGACGATTTCGTTAAGTTCGTATGATAATTTTGGACTTGTATGCACGTTTGGTTGGGGTCCGGGGTTAACCGAGCGCATTTCTGCATGTTATGTGAAACATTGTGAAAATGAGTTTTAAAGTTGAAAATTCTTGAATTTGATGATCGGTCCGTATTATTTGATGTTATTTTGATGATTAGAGGTAGCAATAAAGTTTGTATAATGTTATTACACTTGGATGCATGTTTGGTTTGGAGGCCGAGGGGCTTGGGTGAGTTTCGGGTATGTATTGGATGAGTTTGGATGATATTTGGACTGCTGGTGCAATGTCTGGTGCAGCTTGGCTGCAAGTCTCGCAAATGCGAAGACTTGCTCGCAAATGTGAGCTTCGCTTTTGCGGAGTCAGGCTCGCATTTTCGGAACTTAGGGTGGGACTGATGGAATTGCAAATGTGAAGTCATGATCGCATGTATGATAGGAAGGGGTCCGCTTTTGCGATCAGATAGTTACTTTTGCGACTGGGTGACCGGAGTAGAAGGCTTCACAAATGCGAAGCCAAGGCTGCATTTTTTATTCGAAGGGATTCGCAAATGCGACTTTTGTGTCCCAAATGCGACATTAGGGGACTTCTGCTCAATTCGCTTTTTGCGGGCTGATGTTCACATTTGCGGGCGTCGCAATTGCGAACAAGAGATTACAATTGCGATACCTGCAGCTGGGTAAAAGAGGGGAAAATTGGCACTTAGCTTATTTCACCTATTTTTCAACCCTAAACACTCTAGAGGTGATGTTTTTAGGGCTTTTCATCCCAAAATCATTGGCAAACAACTTTAACTAGTTTTAATTAATTTTCATGAGTTTTTAACATCAAATCTAAGAATTTCATAGTACAAATTAGAAGTTTTGGTCAGAATTTAGGGATTCTATAAAATTGAGATTAGATCTCAAATTGAGGTCGGATTTTGAAACAAATCACATGACCGGGATCGAGAGTGAATGGGTAATCAGATTTTAGTCTGGATGTTGAATTTTGACCAAGCAAGCCCGGCGTTGACTTTTATTGACTTTTGCAGTTTCATCAAAAGATTGTACCATTTTCATACGTGGGTAGTTTCTAAAGCATATTTTGAATTGTTTGAACGATATTTTGCTATATTTGGACGATTTGGAGGCTTGTTCGAAATGAAAAGTCGTGGTTGATTGTTGATTGGATTGCAAAAAGAGGTAAGTGTCGTATCTAACTTCGACTTGAGGGAATTTGGATCTTTTGGTCTATTTGTTACGGGAGTTATATGGGAAAATGGCGTATATGCGAGGTGATGAGTGTATATGCATTTTCATGGGTTAAAGCATGCGGGTTGGACTATTTACCTTTATGTCATCAATTATTCCATGTTATCTTTTGTTATATGCTTTTACTGCTACATGATCTTACTGGTTATCCATGTCTTACTTGTTGTCTCTCATTTAGCTGTTACCTATTTTGATTTATTCATTTCTCGCTCAATATCTGCTTACCTACTATGTGTTCCTACCTGTATTAATTGTAAATATTCATTGTCTCATGTCCTTACTTGCCTTTATTGTATTTTCATTACTCGTTGCACTTTACTATATTATATCTGATTATGTGAGTCATTTATTTGTTCTTGTATTAATGAACTGTCGGGGTTTGTGATTCTGAGTATTGGTTATTCACTGTTTGTACTGGTAGTTCCTTGATGCTTTGTACGCTTTAGTTTCCTTTTTGTTTTGAGATTCTGTAATTGGTTGCATTGAATTGTTTATGGTTATGAGTTGATGTTGGGAACGGGTTGCGCGGCGCAACAGTATTGAAATGAATTAATATTGGGATTGGGTTGCACCTCGTAACGGATATTGATATAATATTAGGATCGGATTGCACACCGCAATACATATTATTTTTTTATGGGATCGGGTTGCGCGCCGCAATAGAGTATGATGAGTTATAACTATTGGTAGTTGTAGTATTCTATTTCTGAATTATGAAATAAGGTTACGAGGTGATGTTATTATGGGGCCCTCTATTAGATGACCTTCGGGTCCCGTTCTTATGAGCTTAATGCTTTATCTATACTTCTGTCTTTCCTTTACTATTATTCGTACAAGTTTATTGTGAGTGTCTTGTCATAGCACCATCACTACTTCGTCGAGGTTGGACTCGGCACATATAGAGTACATGGGATCGGTTGTACTCATACTACACTTCTATATTTATTGTACAGATCCCGGTGTTGGTCCTAGCGGTGCGTAGAGGAGATTGCTCGGATCTGACTGCTACATGAGATTCCAGGTAGAGCTGATCAACGTTCGCAATCCCTGAAGTTCCCTTTTAATCGTGTTTTTACTGTTCACCTAGCTTCAGATAATTCTCTTTTATTTCAGACCATATTTCTAGTATTCTAGTCGCTCATGTACTTGTGACTCTAGATTTCTGGGATATGTTTAGACTGCATTACAATTTTATTTATCACATGTATTTCAGATTATTTTAGACTTAAATTATTAATGTTCTGCTTTTGAATCGTTAAAATTGGTTTATATTTTAGCTAACGTTGGCTTGCCTAGCAAGTGGATGTTAGGTACCATCACGGGGCCGCTGTTGGGATTTCGGGTCGTAATAAGTTGGTATCAAAGCACTAGATTGCCTAGGTCTCATGAATCATGAGCAAGCTTAGTAGAGTCTGGGGGATCGGTACAGAGATGTCTGTACTTATCTTCTATAGGCTATAGGGCTTTTGGAAAATTTTACTTCTTTCTTTCTCTATCGTGCAATTTTATTCTATCTTTGAGTTTTGAATCATTCTATTTTTATTCTCTCATAGATGGTGAGGATACGCACAACACCTATAGCATATCAGAGGTCGTAGCCCCAGGTTCCAGCCATTACTAGAGGTAGAGGCCGAGGTAAAGGTAGAGCTAGAGGCAGAGGCAGAGCTCAGCCTAGAGCCCGCGTAACAGCACCTATTGTAGAGCCTCAGATCAAGCAGGAGGAGGAGAGCCTACTCCAGTCGTGCTAGTTGGACCAGCTCAGGTCCCAGAGGGGTTCATTGCCACCCCTGTACTTTAGGATACCCTAGTCCGCCTTATGGAGAGCGTGGCCCGGGCAGGTGCATTTCCTGTAGCACCAGCCATCTCTTAGGATGGGGGAGGAGCCCAGACTCCCGCTACTCACACTCCAGAGTAGATGGCTCCATATATCAGACCCCGGCAGTTCCAGCAGTTAGAGTAGTTCAGCCTGGCATTGCTACACAGTTTAGTGAGAGACCCGCGATGTCTTCCGAGGGGCTGAAGAGGTTGGACATGTTCATCAATTTCTTTCCTATTCATTTTGGTGGTACACCTTCTGAGGACCCCCAGGATTACTTGGACCATTTCCATGAGGTATTGCGCAACATGTGTATTGTGGAGTCCAATGGAGTCGACTTCGCAGTGTTTCAGATGACCGGTTCTGCCAAGAGATGGGGGCAGGACTATGTTCGAGGCAGACCAGTAGGTTTACCTCCACTCACTAGGGACCATTTCTCACATATATTCTCAGAGAAGTTCATCCCTTCACTCTGAGAAAGGACTACCACAGCCAGTTTAAGTGCCTCCAGCAGGGTAGCATGACTTTACCCAGTACGAGACCAGATTTATGGACCTATCTCGCCATGTAGTTATCTTAATCCCTACTAAGAGGGAGAGAGTGGGGAGATTTATAGATGGCCTTACTTATGGTACTAGTTGCAGATGACTAGAAAGACTGAGGATGATATTTCTTTCAACATAGTTAAAGAGATTGCTAGACAGATCGAGAGGATTCATAGTCAAGCCAGAGAGGCGGCATCTGAGAAGAGGCCTCGTTATTCCAGTGGTTTCAGTGGTGCCTCATCTAGAGTCATGGGTTCCTTTGGTGGAGGGCATCCTCCCAACCCAATTGAGTCAGCACTTTAGGTAGCACACGGTGCTTCGGGCAGTCGTGGTTCTTACGGGTCTCATCCTAAACATCCAGTATTCAACACACCTTTAGCGCCTATTAGTGCACCATTGTTATAGAGTTACTACGATGGTCATTAGGGTCAGCAGGGATCGTGTCAGACTCAGCAATTGTGCCAGCCGAGAGGTTATTTTGAGTGCGGTGATGCAAGTCATATCAGAAGGTACTATCCTAGATTGAGGAGCAGCATGCCACAGTAGGATACGCGTGCTATAATTCTGGCACTGGTTGCTCACCACCCGTTCAGCCAGCTAGAGGCAAGGGTCAGGCAGCTTGGGTGGTGGTCAGGTCGTTAGAGATGGAGGCCAACTAATCAGAGGCTGTCCGAGAGGCGGATGTCAGAATGGTGAGGCTCATCCGCATTTCTATGCATTCCCAGCTAGACCTGAGACAGTCGTCAGATGCGGTCATCATAGGTATTATTCCAGTTTTCCATAGGGATACACCAGTTCTATTTGATCCGAGTTCCACTTATTCATATGAGTCATCCTATTTTACTTCATATTTTGATATGTCTTAGGATTCTTTGAGTGCTCCCATTTGTGTGTCTATGCCTGTTGGGGATTCTATTATGGTAGACCGGTTATATCGTACTTGTTTGGTCACTATCGGGAGTTATGAGACTAGAATGGACCTTCTATTACTTGATATGGTGGATTTTGACATGATCTTGGGCATGGATTAGTTGTCACCTTATCATGTTATTTTGGATTGTCATGTCAAGACTGTGATATTAGCCATGGGTTTGCCTCGATTGGAGTGACGAGAGACTCCTAGCTATTCTACTAGCAGGGTCATTCATACGTAAAGGCTCGATGTATGGTCGAGAAGGGGTGTTTGGCATATTTAGCCTATATCCGTGATCCTAGTGCAGAGGTTCCTTTCATGGATTTGGTTCCAGTTGTGCGCGAGTTCCTAGAGGAGTTTCCTACATATTTGTCGGGGATACCACCCGACAGAGATATCAACACCTGCATTGACTTGGTTCTGGGCACTCAGCCTATCTCTATTCCACCATATTATATGGCCCCAGTTGAGTTGAAAGAGTTGAAGGAGCAGTTGCAGGATTTGCTTAATAAAGGATTCATTAGATCTAGTCTTTCGTCTTGGGGTGCACCGGTGTTGTTTGTAAAAAAGAAGGATAGAACGATGAGGATGTGCATAGATTATCGGTCGTTAAAAAAGGTCACTATCAAGACAAGTATCCATTGTCGAGGATTGATGACTTATTTGGTCAGCTTATGGTGCCAAAGTGTTTTGCAAGATTGACTTGAGATCTGGCTACCTGATAAGTGTGGATTTTTGTCATGACCCAAACTGATGGGCCGCAACGGGCACCCGGTGCCTTACTCAACCGAGTACCAATGTTACATATCATTCTTATCGTATTGTCAATGGAAAATGGGCCAAATGGGCCGTCATGGGCTAACCAGGATAAACATAAGGGAATACTCAATATAAGACGACTCAATCTGACATAAAAACCTATACATGTGACATAGGGCCTATAAGACCAAAATTACACTGAACATAGGCCGACAAGGCCGTACAATCTTTCACGTATACGACATATGTCTAAAAGCCTCTAAGGATACATAAATATCATAAAGGTCGGGACCGGGCCCCGTCATACTAATCAATATATATCCTAATCATACTGACCACATAAGCAACTCCGGAGCAAATAGAGCGCACCAAAACCTTCCGCTGAGCTGATAGCCTACTTGGAGGACTCTCAACCTGTCTATCAGGACCTGCGGGCATGAAATGCAACGTTCCCCGGCAAAGGGACGTAAGTACAAATAATGTACCGAGTATGTAAGGAATGAAAATCAGTAAATAATAGACATGAGAAAATATGGAATAAAAGACTTGACATATATGTCTGAATAACTCTATGAATCATTAATATTATAATGTCATGCATATGCATATAAATATCATACCATGCTTAGGTATATGCATTCATAACATCATCAAGCCTCTGAGGGCATCCCATCATATCATCTCGGCCACTGTGGTCAAATCACCAACGTATACCGGCTGATCAAGTAGTGGTGCATATATAACGCCATAACCTTTTCCCAAATCACATATACATATAATATATGTGTATATAACGTCATCTAGTCATGGGTCAATGTACATGTATAAATGAATGAAGTGCATATGAAATACGTCAATAAAATCTCTCGGAACGTCATAGGACCATTATGCCTTTGATTAATGTCATAAAATAAACTTATCAACTTACGTATTTTCTAAGACCCATGAACAGATGATAGAATAATAAGACACATGGGGAATCAAGAATATAGACACCCCTAGTATTTCTATGAATAGAGTCATTTATGAAATTTACGTATTTTGCTCGTTTCATTTGTATCATTTGGATCATGCCAAAAGAAAGAAGGGATAGCCTTAACATACCTGGACCGATTCTCTTGACAATTCCTCTAACACACGTCTTTTGCGACGAAACACGTAACGGCAGATCAAAAGAGGGAAAAATCCGTATGATATCCTTGAGAAAGATTGTACCGTGCTCTCTTAGAATTGCATCTCGACCAATCCAGATTCGTGCTTCTTTTTCCTTTCTGTGTTTTTACACTCAACATAGAATACTTTTAGAGATACTATTCATATAGAAGCTTATTTTCTCACTAAAAAGATGAACAAAGGAATGACATTTAGGCAAAGTAATAAATAGTCTTTGTATGGAACATTTGAAGCAACTACGTTGCCATTGCCAATCAACATCTTTGCTGAAGCTTTCTCTCTTAAATTAGTAGAGGTGAGCAATTCATTTTGGTGAATTAGAGAGGTTATTTATAACCTTTAGGCATGGGCCCCACTGGGATGACTAATCCTTGCCTAAAGGCCCCTAATAAGGCCACCTTACCACAATAACTTAGGAGTCATTTGTTTGGGGTGATCTACTACCATGTCTTCATAAATCACACGTGGATGTTGTCCCCCCTAACAATTATCCAAATAATGATCCACAAAATTCAATTTACAAGTTAATCTTTCACTTAAAAATCCATAATTACCCAATTATCCACATAATTAAGAATTATCTTAAATTACTTAAAATACTACTCACTTTTAACATACATTTACACCTCACTATCATGGTCATGTAGTACCTTGTGTGGCACAAGTCTATAAATATCGGGTATTATAGCTCGGACCGTATTTTATATCAAAACGACAAACTTCGACGAAACTCATTTCCTTCGATTCGCTTACCCTCTCACCTTCACAAATTTACTTATCACTTGTTTGAAATAGCGTAATACGTATAATCCCAAAATAATCTCATTTTCGAACTTAAGTCGATTAATTTACGGCGAAACTTCAACGTACGAAAATGCGGGATGTAACATCTCATTTTCGAGCTTTCATCAATTTACTTATGGCGTACTTTCACGTACGAAAACCTGGGGTGTAACATCATTCCCCTCTTTGGAACATTCGTCCTCGAATGTTGACTGATGCACTTATCATTATCAAAACCTATAGCTCTTGTGAATACTTTAGTACTCTTCTTTCCATCTAGGCAACTGTTCTGTGAATAAATCCAACGGCCAGGGCATCCCCCCTTAGGCCTCTTTCTCATACCATGACTTGCGGTTGGAATTCTTTCAATCTTGTAACTATTGCGTATCATACAGCTTGTACGACTCTGACCTTGTATGTGCGCCTATGCGACTTTTCTCTCCTCTTTCCTCCAGCTTTTAGCCAATCTCTAGGCCTCACTTTGTGAACATATACAAAATTATGACAAGTTTTTCCTCTAGGCGTCATTAGTCTTACTACATCTAAGTAAGCCATACTATACCATAACTCTTACTTCAATTTGTCGTTACTGAGGTCTGCTACCAAATTCCAAGTTACTTTCATTGCTTATTCTATATGTATAAATCTAAGTCCTTTAATGCTTCTTCATTACTATTCATCTTAAGAATGGCAGCCTGATCTCATCTCTTACTGTTGTAACTTTTATCCATCCATTGTTGATTCACCTCAATGTTGATCTATAATCCACTGATAACCTGAAATTTCTTACGTAATACTTTGCCACTAGGGCTTACGTTGCATCGAGGAATGTTTGAAGTGATTTTCCTGATCCACTTAGGGGTGATAATGTACTTCAATAACCATATTTTATGGCATCCCAATGTGATTCACCTTACGTGGGTAATTTAATCCTGTACAATTCATGAAATCAAATTATTACTCAATCGAAGGCCCAAACGTCATCCTTTATCTATCACAATTACACCCTCATTCTACTACCAGGGCAGCATTCCATATCTTCTAAATGTTACTAGCCTTAGACTCCTTTGAGTTCATTCAGGCTATACTGAGCTTTCTGTAACTTAGACAAACCATCATCTCTCTTGTTTTCATGGGCTTAATATTGAGGACTTATCCATTCTCATCACCTTCTCACTTGTCTTTCCTTATCCTTACTCATGTCTTCCTAAGACCCTGTCGCTCTACCATACTTTAGCTTCGACCTACACATGTCTATTTATACTACTTGCAACCTTCCTTCAGCTTTCTTGCTCCATAGATTTCCTTATGTTATTCTGGAACATCAAGCGAGATATCACATCGTCTCTAACTCTTCTTTACCCTCTTGACTAGGCCTCTCGATACCTAGAAACCATAGGCTGGAAGATATGCCACTGACGATGCCGCTACTATTGCTGGATACTGAATCCCAGCACTTCTAGCCTTCTATCTGCAGTATGGATTATTCGCAACCTTCTGCATTTGAGTATCTCGTACGTTGTTCACTGTTACCTTACTTACCTTAAAAGCTCGAATCACGTCTTCTATATCTTTCATGACCTCACTTTAACACAGATATAATTCACATCCACAACTTGAAGCTCTATTATAATACTTGCACATCTGGTGCATACACAATCCGGTGGGAGCTTCATACTGACTTCTTATAAGGCTAGTACTCTTCTAACTGACTTTATCGTAGAGCCGTTATAGAATATAGTTGTTGTACTATCTCTTTTGTACCTCTGATATTAAGAGTGATTCTGTTATGTTCTCAATCATGATTCCTGAAATTTTTCGGGTCCAATAATTAGACTCTTGATTTACTTGGGTGATGTAACTCTTTAGTTTCCTCTTCCTTCTGATTAGTCTTTATGTAGTCTTAAGCTATCTTCCAATCTGCGGCTCCTGGTATTAGTTATTACTTTAGCCTTTCATAGACGCTATGGAATATCCGTGATACCATCATCTAACAATTTAATCCCTTGTCTATGACCTGGACTCAATTATTTCTTTTAACTTGTACCAGAGTCTTCTAAAGTTGTATGATTGTCAACATACATGCTACATGGATAATACTCTGAAATCTTGAGTGCGTTCATAATGTAACTAACTCTGGAGCATTGATCGAATAATTCCTTTTGTTCTATCTCAGCTTTCTTTAAATGTAAGCAATTACTTTTCCTGGTCTTTCTGCCCCCTTGTTGCCTGCATACTTAGCTTATCTCAGTTCTCGTGCATGTCGGAATTTTGTACAATTCATATGGTCTCGAATATTACTTTTGGTTTCATTTCCGGCTCATTAGCCATGCTAGGTGCCACTTCCTTATGGAGTGCATACAATGTTGTTGTAAGACTATTGTTACAAGACCAATTCCTCTTTAGGTCACTATGCTTAAGTTGAAGCCTTCTTCCTTATTTCCTCAGCTAGTCTTTCGTTGTAGTATTTAGGGAGACCTTTTGGGTCTTGTAAAGTTACAAGCTTATCACATCGTATACTTGACGAAATTTTTGATGTTCTTCCCCACCTATAACTATCTGTAGTTACTTATTTCCACGCCCTTGTGCTTGTAGGGTTGCTTCTCAACTAATATTTTGAATGTCTTCCCAGTGGCATTCTTTTTTATTTACCTTTAACTACCCCAACTCCTATCTGAATATATCTCAAGGATCACGATGTCATATCTGTGAGACTGAATTCCCTATGTTGGGGTTCGCTATGTTCACCTTGCACAATCTGTTGATTTGTCTGTGTCCTCTTGTTTAGCCATAACTAAGCTCTTCCTGGATCAACTACTAACTACTCCTTGGCCCATTGTCATATCAATATTCCGCATAATCTTCTTGGGTTATTCCTTATGTCTTAACTTACCTCTCGCACTAGCTCCTTATTTATAAAAAACATCCCAGGTTGGAACCCTTACTTCCTCTCCTTAACGTCGTGCTTGCCTAATGTTCTGGAATCGTAGCACATCTATAGGATTTGAATAAGTGCAATCTCATCCCTTTTTCATTTTTATCGCATTCTTCCTTTACCATTCCATAGTTACTAGAACCACTTAATTCTGACTTAATGCCACATTACTCCATATTCCCCCCTTTAGGGGAGCACTAAGATTTAGTGTTATGATGATCTACATATAAATGTTTTACCTTTTCATCTTTGGCGTCTTTTCACATCATCGATGACCCTTACTCGCCTCATGGTAATCCTTCTGTACCAAGGATAACAAAATTCCTTACTCACGAGGAAGACACCTAGTGTAACTGGCACATACAGCTCCTTAAGCTTAACTTTGCTCGAATTGCTTGCTTTAGGGAAACGTCTTCTTGAATGACCATTCTCTGAATTTCTCATGAATCTTCTTCTGTTGTCCATTCTATTATCGCCGGAACGAAATCTGAAATTCTCATGACGTCGACCATTATCAAATTACCCAGTCCCTAATTCATGTTTGGTTTATCTTGTTTACCAGCCCATACTGATTTCTATTACCTTAGGGTCTAACTTTTCCTTTTGGTAATCATGTTAGAGTCACGAACTTACTCCTTGAAATGAGGATATGACTTTATGGCCTATACTCTTTTGTTGTCTCAAGGCATGTCACCTATCGTCTTTTCCTTCCCTTGACTATAAACTCTCTAATACTGTCATTCATTTTTTTTTACCGTTGTCATCCGTGTATCACCTCTTACTCATAATGCTTCATTATCTCTCTTCTTATTTCCCTGCTAATATTTTTGTCTATCACTTTATTCTGAAAACTTTCACAAGACATTCTTTTGCTTTTAGCTCCCCTTGCTCCATCCACTGGCTTTTCGGGTTGCCTAACATTCTCTCTCTACTAGGGACGGGAGCCACACTAAGGTAAAATTTATCCCTTCAAGGCTTCCAGTGAATATTTTTGCAGTATTCATATCTAGTTGTACTATTTTAAAGTGCACCGTCTCGGTGTCTGACAAGGAGATCTATTAGTACATTTGCAAGATCCTTCGGAAATGTCAACTAACGCAAACAATCCATCCACCATTTTGGGTCACTCTAACCCCAGTCGGATCCTGATATCCATCCTTCTCTTATACTACTTCTGTTAGCCCCCATAGGGCATAACCGAGATTGGTGTGGCCGATTGTACATACCTCTACTACTGTTGAAGGTAACTCAAAATGCTTATATCTCTCGTCCTGAATGGTAAATAATGATAGTCGTCACTAGTTGGGTACCTCGTACCCTTTTTCATCTTGCTTCTTTTTCTTGTTGAAACTTGTATCTACCTTCTGAATCTCTCGTTGCTTTTTACCATATGGGTGGATAGATATTCATGCCTTAGGGCTCCTTTTCCAGAAGCTTACACATCTTAGTACACACATGATCTATTGAATACCTCATATTTATCCATCATAAGCATGATGCAAAAATCGAGCTCCTCTGACTCAACTCTTTCACAACTATATCTCTTACCAACCGTCTTTCTGGATGTAGGCATCGTCGTATAACGAATAAGGTAGAGTTTAGGAAATTGATTTATTACAACTGAGCTCTACCACACGATCTAGAGTAAGAAGAAAGAGTGACAGTCCTAAATGCCTTGTAGCCTCCTGCTTATAAGTGTGGTGCACAGCACACCCATAAACAAGACTCTACTAGACACGGCTTGTAGACTCCCTAGGACAGAACTGCTCTGATACCACTTTTTTCACGACCCAAACAAATGGGCCGCAACGGGCACCCGGTGCCTTACTCAACAGAGTACCAACGTTACATATCATTCTTATCGTACTGTCATTGGAAAATGGGACAAATGGGCCGTCATGGGCTAACCAAGATAAACATAAGGGAATACTCAATATAAGACGACTCAATCTGGCATAAAAACTTATACATGTGATATAGGGCCTATAAGACCAAAATTACACTGAACATAGGCCGACAAGGCCGTACAATCTTTCACGTGTACGACATATGTCTACAAGCCTCTAAGGATACATAAATGTCATAAAATCGGGATCGGGCCCCGCCATACTAATCAATACATATCCTAATCATACTTACTACATAAGCAACTCCAGAGCAAATGGAGCGCACCAACACCTTCCGCTGAGCTGATAGCCTACTTGGAGGACTCTCAACCTGTCTATCAAGACCTGCGGTCATGAAACGCAGCGTCCCCCGGCAAAGGGATGTCAGTACAAATAATGTACCGAGTATGTAAGCAATGAAAATCAGTAAACAATAGACATGTGAAAAACATGGAGTAAAAGACTCGATATGTATGTCAGAATAACTCTGTGAATCATTAATATTATAATGCCATGCATATGCATATAAATATCATACCATGCTTAGGTATATGCGCTCATAACATCATCAAGCCTCTGAGGGCATCCCATCATATCATCTCGGCCACTGTGGGCAAATCATCAACGTATACCAGCTGATCAGGTGGTGGTGCGTATATAACGCTATAACCTTTTCCATATCCCATATACATATAATATACGTGTATATAATGCCATATGGTCATGGGTCAATGTACATGTATAAATGAATGAAGTGCATATGAAATACGTCAATAAAATCTCTCGGAACGTCATAGGATCATTATGCCTTTGATTAATGTCATAAAATAAACTTATCAACTTACGTATTTTTTGAGACCCGTGAAGAGATGATAAAATAATAAGACACATGGGGAATCAAGAATATAGACACCCCTAGTATTTCTATGAATAGAGTCATTTATGAAAGTTGCTTTGCTCGTTTCATTTGTATCATTTAAATCAAGCCAAAAGAAAGAAGGTATAGCCTTAATATTCCTGGACCGATTCTCTTGACAATTCCTCTAACACACGTGTTTTGTGATGAAACACGTAACGGCGGATCGAAATAGGGAAAAATTCGTATGATATCCTTGAGAAAGATTGTACTGTACTCTCTTAGAATTGCATCTCGACCAATCCAGATTTGCACTTCTTTTTCCTTTCCATGACTGTACACTCAACATAGTATACTTTTAGAGATACTATTCATATAGAAGCTAATGTTCTAACTAAAAAGATGAACAACGGAATGACTTTTAGGCAAAGTATTAAATATTCTTTGTATGGAAGGTTTGAAGCAACTACGTTGCCATTGCCAATCAACATCTTTGCTGAAGCTTTCTCTCTTAAATTAGTAGAGGTGAGTAATTCATTTTGGTGAATTAGAGAGGTTATTTTTAACCTTTAGGCGTGGGCCCCACTAGGATGACTAATCCTTGCCTAAAGGCCCCTAATTAGGCCACCTTACCACAATAACTTAGGAATCATTTGTTTCGAGTGATCTGCTGCCATGTATTCATAAATCACATGTGGATGTTGTCACCCCTAACAATTATCCAAATAATAATCCACAAAATCCAATTTACAAGTTAGTCTTCCACTTAAAAATCCATAATTACTCAATTATCCACATAATTAAGAATTATCTCAAATTACTTAAAATACTACTCACTTTAACATACCTTATACACCTCACTATCATGGTCATGTGGTACCTTGTGTAGCACAAGTCTATGAATATCGGGTATTATAACTCGAACCATATTTTATCTCAAAACGACTAACTTCGACGAAACTCATTTCCTTCGATTCGCTTACCCTCTCACCTTCACGAATTTGCTTATCCCTTGTTTAAAATAGCGTAATACTTATAATCCAAAATAATCTCATTCTCGAACTTACGTCGATTAACTTAGGACAAAACTTCAACGTACGAAAATGTGGGATGTAACATCTCATTTTCGAGCTTTCATCAATTTACTTATGGCGTACTTTCACGTACAAAAATATGAGGTGTAACATAATTCCCCCCTTTGGAACATTCTTCCTCGAATGTTGACTGATGCACTTATCATTATCATAACCTATAACTCTTGTGAATTCTTAAGTACTCTCCTTTCCATCTAGGCAACTGTTCTGTGCATAAATCTAACGGCCAGGGCATCCCCCCATTTAGGCCTCTTTCTCATACCATGACTTGCGGTAGGAATTCTTTCAATCTCGTACCTATTGCGTATCATGCAGCTTGTATGACTCTGACCTTGTATGTGCGCCTATGCGACTTTTCTCTCCTGTTTCCTCCAGCTTTTATCCAATCTCTAGGCCTCACTTTGAGAACATACACAAAATTATGACAAGTTGTTCCTCTGGGCATCATTTGTCTTACTAAATCTAAGTAAGCCATACTATACCATAACTCTTACTTTGATTTGTCGTTACTGAGGTCTGCTACCAAACTCCAAGTTACTTTTGTTTATTATTCTATATGTATAAATCGAAGGCCTTTAATGCCTCTTCGTTACTGTTCATCTTAAGAATGGTAGCCTAATCTCATCTCATACTGTTGTAACTTTTATCCATCCATTGTTGATTCACCTCAATGTTGATCTACAATCTACCACTGATAACTTGAAACTTCTTACATAATACTTTGCCACTAGGGCTTATGTTGCATCGAGGAATGTTTGAAGTGATTTTCCTGATCCACTTAGGGGTGATACTATACTTCAATAACCGTATTTTATGGCATCCCAATGTGATTCACCTCATGTGGGTATTTTAATCATGTACAATTCATGAAATCAAATCATTACTCAATCGAAGGCCCAAACTTCATCCTTTATCTATCACAATTACACCCTCATTCTACTACCAGGGCAGCATTCCATCTCTTCTAAATGTTACTAGCCTTAGACTCCTTTGAGTTCATTCAAGCTATACTGAGCTTTCTATAAGTTAGACAAACCATCAGCTCTCTTGTTTTCATGGGCTTAATCCCGAGGACTTATCCATTCTCGTCACCTTCTCACTTGTCTTTTCTTGTCCTTACTTATGTCTTCCAAAGACCCTTTCGCTCAACCATACTTTATCTTGCGACCTATATATGTCTATTTATACTACTTGTAACCTTCCTTCAACTTGCTTGCACCATAGATTTCCTTATGTTATTCTGGAACATCAAGCGAGATATCACATTGTCTCTAACTCTTCTTTACCCTCTTGACTAGGCCTCTCGATACCTATAAACCATAGGCTGGAAGATATGCCACAGATGACGACGCTACCTTTCCTGGATACTGAATCCCAGTGCTTCTAGCCTTCTATCTGCAGTATGGATTATTCGCAACCTTCTGCATTTGATTATCTCGTACGTTGTTCACCTTTACCTTACTTACCTTAAAATCCTGCATCACGTCTACTATCTCTTTTATGACCTCGCTTTAACACGGGTATAATTCACATCCACAACTTGAAGCTCTATTATAATACTTGCACCTCTGGTGCATACACAATCCGGTGGGAGCTTCATACTGACTTCTTATAAGACTAGTACTCTTTTAACTGACTTTATCGTAGAGCTGTTATAGAATTTTGATATTGTACTATCTCTCTTGTACCTCTGATATTAAGAGTGATTCTGCTATGTTCTTAATCACGATTCCTGAAATTTTTCGGGTCCAATAATTTGACTCCCGATTTACTTGGGTGATGTAACTATTTAGTTTTCTCTTCCTTCTGAGCAGTCTTTATGTAGGCTTAAGCTATCTTCCGATCTGCGGCTCCTGGTATTAGTTATTACTTTAGCCTTTCATAGACTCTATGGAATATCCGTGATACCATTATCTAACAATTCAATCCCTTGTCTATGACCTGGACTCAATTTTTTCTTTTAACTTATACCAGAGTCTTCTACAGCTGTATGATTGTCAACATACATGCTGTATGGATAATACTCCAAAATCTTGAGTGCGCTCATAACGTAACTAACTCTGGATCATTGATCGAATATTTCATTTCGTTTCATCTCAGCTTTCTTTAAACGTAAGCAATTACCTTTCCTGGTCTTTCTGCCCCTTGTTGCCTGCATACTTAGCTTATCTTAGTTCCCATGCATGTCAGAATATTATGGAATTCATATGGTCTTGAATATTAATTTTGAATTTATTTCCCGCTCATTAACCATGCTAGGTGCCACTTCCTTATGGAGTGCATATAATGTTGTTGTAAGACTGTTGTTACAAGACCATTTCCTCTTTAGGTCACTGTGCTTATGTTGAAGCCTCCTTCTTATTTTCTCAGCTAGTCTTTCGTTGTAGTATTTAGGGAGACCTTCTGGGTCTTGTAAAGTTACAAGCTTATCACATCGTATACTTGACGGAATTTTTGATGTTCTTCCCCACCTATAATTATCCGTAGCTACTTATTTCCACGCCCTTGTGCTTTTAGGGTTGCTTCTGAACTAGTATTTTGACTATCTTCCCAGTGGCATTCTCTTTTATTTACCTTTAACTACCCCAACTCCTATCTGAATATATCTCAAGGATCACGATGTCATATCTGCGAGATTGAATTCCCTATGTTGGGGTTCGCTATGTTCACCTTGCACAATCTGTTGATTTGTCTGTGTCCTCTTGTTTAGCCATTACTAGGCTCTTCCTAGATCAACTACTAACTACTCGTTGGCCCGTTCTCATATCAATATTCCGCGTAATCTTCTTGGGTTATTCCTTTTATCTTAACTTACCTCTCGCACTAGCTCCTTATTTATAAAAAAACATCCCGGGCTGGAACCCTTACTTCCTCTCCTTAACGTCGTGCTTGTCTAATGTTCTGGAATCGTAGCATATCTGTAGGATTTGAATAAGTGCAATTTCATCCCTTTCTCATTTTTATCGCATTCTTCCTTTACCATTCCATAGTTACTAGAACCATTTAATTCTGACTTAATGCCATATTACTCTATATTCCCCCCTTTAGGAGAGCACTAAGATTTAGTTCTACGATGATCTACGTATAGATGTTTTACCTTTTCATCTTTGGCGTCTTTTCACATCATCGATAACCCTTACTCGCCTCGCGATAATTATTCTGTACCAAGGATAACAAAATTCCTTACTCACGAGGAAGACACTTAGTGTAACTGGCATATACAGCCCTTTAAGCTTAACTTTGCTCACATTGCTTGCTTTAGGGAAGCCTCTTCCTGAATGACCATTCTCTGAATTTCTCATGAATCTTCTTCTGTTGTCCATTCTATTATCGCCGGAATAAAATCTGAAATTCTCATGACGTCGACCATTATCAAATCACTCAGCCTCTAATTCATGATTAGTTTATCTTGTTCACCAACCCATATTGATTTCTATTACCCTAGGGTCTAACTTTTCCTTTTAGTAATCATGTTAGAGTCACGAACTTACTCCTTGAAATGAGGATATGACTTTATGGCCTATACTCTTTTGTTGTTTCAAGGCCTGCCACCTCTCGTCTTTTCCTTCCTTTGATTATAGACTATCTAATATTGTCATTCATTTTTTTTTTACCGTTGTCATCCATGTATCACCTCTTACTCATAATGCTTCATTATCTCTCTTCTTATTTCCCTGCTAATATTTTTGTCTATCACTTTATTCTGGAAACTTTCACAAGACATTCTTTTGCTTTTATCTCTCCTTGTTCCATCCACTGGCTTTTCGGGTTGCCTAACATTCTCTCTCTACTAGGGACGGGAGCCACACTAAGGTAATATTTATCCCTTCAAGGCTTCTAGTTCCTATCTTTGCAGTACTCATATCTAGCTGTACTATTTTAAAGTGCACCATCTGGGTGTCTCACAAGGAGATCTATTAGCACATTTGCAATATCCTTCGGAAATGTCAACTAACGCAAACAATCCATCCACCATTTTGGGTCACTCTAACCCCAGCCGGATACTGATATCCGTCCTTCTCTTATACTACTTCTGTTAGCCCCCATAGGGCATAACCGAGATTGGTGTGGCCGATTATACATACCTCTACTACTGTTGAAGGTAACTCAAAATTCTTATATCTCCCTTCCTGAATGGTAAATAATGATAGTCTTCACTAGCTGGGTACCTCGTACCCTTTTTCATCTTGCTTATTTTTCTTGTTGAAGCTTGTATCTACCTTCTTAATCTCTCGTTGCTTTTTACCATATGGGTGGATAGATATTCATGCCTTAGGATCCTTTTCCAGATGCTTACATATCTTAGTACACACATGATCTGTTGAATACCTTATATTTATCCATCATATGCTTGATGAAAAAATCGAGCTCCTCTAACTCAACTCCCCCACAGCTATATCTCTTACCAACCGTCTTTCTGGATGTAGGCATCGTCGTATTATGAATAAGGTAGAGTTTAGGAAATTGAGTTCTTTCAACTGAGCTCTACCACACGATCTAGAATAAGAAGAAAGAGTGATAGTCCTAAATGCCTTGTAGCCTCCTGCTTATAAGTGTGGTGTGCAGCACACCCATAAACAAGACTCTACTAGACACGGCTTGTAGACTCCCTAGGATAGAACTGCTCTGATACCACTTTTGTCATGACCCAAATCGATGGGCCGCAACGGGCACCCGGTGCCTTACTCAACAGAGTACCAACGTTACATATCATTCTTATCGTACTGTCATTGGAAAATGGGACAAATGGGCCGTCATGGGCTAACCAAGATAAACATAAGGGAATACTCAATATAAGACAACTCAATCTGACATAAAAACTTATACATGTGACATAGGGCCTATAAGACCAAAATTACACTGAACATAGGCCGACAAGGCCGTACTATATTTCATGTATACGACAGATGTCTACAAGCCTCTAAGGAAACATAAATGTCATAAAGGTCGGGAACGGCCCCGCCATGCTAATCAATACATATCCTAATTATACTGACCACATAAGCAACTCTGGCGCAAATGGAGTGCACCAACACCTTCCGCTGAGCTGATAGCCTACTAGGAGGACTCTCAACCTGTCTATCAGGACCTTCGGGTATGAAATGCAGTGTCCCCCAGCAAAGGGATGTCAGTATAAATAATGTACCGAGTATGTAAGGAATGAAAATCAGTAAACAATAGACATAAGAAAAATATGGTGTAAAAGACTCGACATGTATGTCTGAATAACTCTGTGAATCATTAATATTATAATGCCATGCATATGCGTATAAATATCATATCATGCTTAGGTATATGTACTCATAACATTATCAAGCCTCTGAGGGCATCCCATCATACCATCTCGGCCACTGTGGGCAAATCATCAACGTATACCAGCTGATCAGGTGGTGGTGCGTATACAATGCTGTAACCTTTTCCCATATCCCATATACATATAATATACGCGTATATAATGCCATCTGGTCATGGGTCAATGTACATGTATAAATGAATGAAGTGCATATGAAATACGTCAATAAAATCTCTCGGAACGTCATAGGACCATTATGCCTTTGATTAATGTCATAAAATAAACTTATCAACTTACGTATTTTCTGAGACCCATGATTAGATGATAGAATAATAAGACACATGGGGAATCAAGAATATAGACACCCCTAGTATTTCTATGAATAGAGTCATTTATGAAAGTTGCGTATTTTGCTCGTTTCATTTGTATCATTTGGATCATGCCAAAAGAAAGAAGGGATAGCCTTAACATACCTGGACTGATTCTCTTGACAATTCCTCTAACACATGTCTTTTGCGACGAAACACGTAACGGTGGATCAAAATAGGGATAAAATCCATATGATATCCTTGATAAAGATTGTACCGTGCTCTCTTACAATTGCATCTCGACCAATCTAGATTCGCGCTTTTTTTTCCTTTCCGTGTTTGTACACTCAACATAGTGTACTTTTAGAGATACTATTCATATAGAAGCTTATTTTCTCACTAAAAAGATGAACAAAGGAATGACTTTTAGGCAAAGTATTAAATAGTCTTTGTATGGAACGTTTGAAGCAACTACGTTGCCATTGCCAATTAACATCTTTGCTGAAGCTTTCTCTCTTAAATTAGTAGAGGTGAGCAATTCATTTTAGTGAATTAGAGAGGTTATTTTTAACCTTTAGGCGTGGGCCCCACTAGGATGACTAATCCTTGCCTAAAGGCCCCTAATTAGGCCACCTTACCACAATAACTTAGGAGCCATTTGTTTGGGATGATTTGTTGCCATGTCTTAATAAATCACACGTGGATTTTGTCCCCCCTAACAATTATCCAAATAATGATCCACAAAATTCAATTTACAAGTTAATCTTCCACTTAAAAATCCATAATTACTCAATTATCCATATAATTAAGAATTATCTCAAATTACTTAAAATACTACTCACTTTTAACATACCTTATACACCTCACTATCATTGTCATGTGGTACCTTTTGTGGTACAAGTCTATAAATATCGGGTATTATAGCTCGGACCGTATTTTATCTCAAAATGACAAACTTCGACGAAACTCATTTCCTTCGATTCGCTTACCCTCTCACTTTCACAAATTTACTTATCACTTTTTTGAAATAGCGTAATACTTATAATCCCAAAATAATCTCATTCCCAAAATTACATCGATTAACTTATGACGAAACGTCAACGTACAAAAATGTGGGATGTAACATCTCATTTTCGAGCTTTCATCAATTTACTTATGGCGTACTTTCACGTACGAAAACATGGGGTGTAATAATTTTAACCACTTATTAGTACCTTCTTGCTTTAGTTTTAGTCCGAAAGTATTGATTTTTGTTTCCAAAAAGGAGTATTCCAACTCAAAAGGGCAAGAAGGAGAACTGCAGGCAGAAGTGCGGTCCACAAAAGTAATTCTATGGCCGCAGATGATTATGAGGTCCACAGAAGTAATTTTGTGGCCGCAGATGATTATAACGTCCGCAGAATTTGAAGTGCGGCCACAGAACAAACCTTGAAGCCTCTGAGGAGTTTTGAAGAAGCGCGGTCCGCACACTAAATTGTGCGGCCGCAAAAGCTTGTCGCACTACCAAAGTTTGACAAGTTCAGAGACGACGCAACAGACCTAGTGTGAAGCCTCGTGAAAGTGCGGTCCGCAACCAAATTGTGTGGTCGCAGAAGCTGAAGTGCAGCTGTCACGCCCCGAACTCGGGGAGCGCGACCAGCGCTCAACCGAGTGAAATCGGTCAAGCAAGCATGTTAGATACTTTCTTCCCAAACTCACTTATGAATAAAGATAATACATATTTTCTTCAATTAGACAATAAAGAGATCATATATACAATACCAATTCGTTACCATAAGTTACTTCATTTTAAAGTCTCAAATTACACACACTTTCATAGTTTGAAGCGGAAGATGTAACACACATACAACATTACTATCTTGACTTTCCCAATACCAATACAACCCATACCATTTCATAGTTTGAAGCGGAAGATGTAACACACATACAACATTACTATCTTGACTTTCCCAATACCAATACAACCCATACCATGTCTACGGAGCCTCTAATAGATACAAAAGAGTACTATGATAGTGCCGGAAATAAGGCCCCGGCTATACCTCAAACACAATACACAAGGAACAAAAGATACATGACCCCAAAATGAAGTGGGGCTCACCAAGTCAGCTGGGAAGAGGGTGTACCGCTATCACTTATCATTGTCTCTTGTTGTGGAACCACCTGCATCCATTGAAGATGCAGCGCCCCCGGCAAAAGGGACATTAGTATATATAGAATAGTACTAGTATGAATGACAAAATACCCTCTCAATAGAACGATAAATAGTACAAGCAATAACAATCATAATATCAGTGGAAGCCATAAACAACATCAAACATAAAATTAGGATGAAGACAGTGTTCAAATAAATTTCCATATTTTAAGTTGGGAGATTTTTAGTACCAATATTCCACCTTTCACAATACCGATGTTCACAATATCAATACCACCGTACTTTTAACACGGAGTCCGATCATGACCCGGTCGGCTAGGCCGTCTCATTCACCACCATGTGTGCGGCATGGCGTCCGATCACGACCCGATTGGCTAGGACGTCTCATTCGAGACATCATCCTTTTTATACCAATCATCTCATTTCATACTTCTTCCACATCTTTTCATTTCATTGGCACTAGTGGCCACAATTATAAAATTATTCTTGGCACGTCGGCCGTATTTAGTATTTCATGCTCACCATTTTCACTTTCAAACATCACCATCATCAACAACAACAAGGCATTTCAAATCAAGGTTTTTAGTACACATGTGAGCAATTAAGAGTCTTAGACTCATAGAGACGCTTCACGAAATTCGGCATAATAGCCTTCGTTTGAACTTGACTTGAGGTCGGAACAACTTTAATGCACAGCCCATACTTTGAACACATTCTCAAATGATAACATAACATGATAAAAGCATTTGGTATACATATTGAACATATATCTTTCAACACAAATTTATTCGGAATATCCAATTTTATAATGAACAACTCGGGACTTATATAAGTTACATGAATACCGTGGGTCAATTCTAGGAGAGGAGTTTAGCTAACATACCTAGATTTGAGCTTTCCTTAAATTACTATAACATTCTGAAAATCCTAGCAATTCCAATCTATTTTGAGACATAACAAAAGTGAACACAAATTAGGAACATATTTATGGTTTCAGCTCATTTGAGCATTTTATCAAACACTAGGTGTGCAAATTTGGCTACAAGATTCGCTTCATTCCACAACCCAATCATTACTTATTTGAGCTCCACAATCTTCCCACAAACCTTACAGGTACATGCATATATACATAATACTCTCACACCCAAGAATCATACTCCCAATCACACATCTTGTACCCCAAACTCGAAATTAAAAAATTAGGGGAAGAAATTCTTACCTCTTTGAAGCCCTAGTAAGATCCTTGTGAAATCTTCAAGCCTTGAGCAAGAATTAATGAACAAATAGCTAGGTCTTCTCTTTCTCTCTCTAAGATACACTCACCTCTCTCTAAAAATATCAGATGAAACCCTTAAAAATAACCCCCAAAGGCAATTTATCAAAATGGGGTCGGGTTACAAAAATCAGAAAAATGAAGCTATGAAAAGCAATCTGCGGTCGTATAGTGACCGCAGAATGGATATGCGGTCCGCATCGGCCACACAATTCGGTGCCCCTGAATTGGAAAATATGGGTTGGGTCTACGGCGGTTCTGTGACCCGCAGACCTATTCTGCGGTCGCATAGTGCACCGCAGACCTGGTCTGTGATCATATAATTCACCGCAGACCTTCCTCCAAACTTGCCCCATCACTGCTTCACTCTGCGGCTATTTTGCGGCCGCATAGTGGGCCACAGAAATGTCTCTTTCTGTCAAAAATTCTCCTTTACCCCCTAGCGCATTGTTCAACCTAAAAGTCCGAGCATGGGGGGCCTTACGGCAGCCGCAGAGATAATTGTGCAGCTGCAGATTTCCTCCCATTGCCAGAGAAGAAAAAAAGTGCGGCTCGCACATGGAATTATGCAGCCGTAGAACCTCCCAAAGGGTATTTTTGTCAGAGAATTTTTGGACATGATAAATAGACGGGAAACACTTCTTTAGGGCAAGTTTTGTATTCTTGGCAGCTGTAGCGGCTAAATTGTACTCTTTTGGGAAAGTAGTGATCAAAATTTAAGAAGACCCATTAATTTATCTTTTAATTGTAGTTTATGACATTAATTACTTCTTCTACTTTGTTTTATACGTCTTCTAGCATGGGTAGCTAGATTTTATCTAGGGTTAGTGTGTAAATTTTATGGGTTGTTAATACTAATGCTTGTTTATGATTGGGTATTGTTTATTTAGCTTTTTTATGCATTTTATCTAGAAATAATGGTTGCAAACATTGATTCATGCCTATTTGACTTAGTTCTTACTTGAGAAAGAGGAACCCGGTCTAGGAAAATTTGGCTAACAAGAAATTGAGCTAGTTAAGGTTTTGACTAGTTTGATAAAAGAGTTTGAACTAGAGATAGGAAAAAACCGACTTGGACTCATATCAATTGCTTATATTAGTACCCATTTGGTCTTGAGAAAGCCAAATTGGGCAAAACCGCTTTATGACCGAGAGGTATTGAGTGGGTACTTTAGAATTTAGAGTCATAATACCCCCTGATCTATTGAACAAGCATTAACTTAGTATACCCAGTAGGTTTACATCTAGGTAGAGGTTGCATCCCTATGATTTTCCTCAATTTATAAATACACCAAAAACAATTTACTCTCTAGTTGCTTTACTTAGTCTAAATTCTTAGTGTTAAAATTAGTTAACAATCATCCCTTTCCTTTAAAAGCATAATTTGGTTATTTCAGGATTCTCTCATCAAGTATTTACCTTAATACCGCTTGTAAACTCCCTGAGGAATTCGACCCCAACTCACGTTGGGTATTATAATTGCAACGACCGTTTCCCACTTAATATTGAGTGTGGATTTGGACGTGATCAATTTTTGGCGCCGTTGCTGGGGAGTTTTTACGGTGTTAGCTATATACTTGAGTTTGTTTCTTATAATATCTTCTTTTACATTCGTGATTTTAATTTTTTGGAGTGATCGTAGGTACCAAATGTTGAACAACGAACTTGGAAACATGCCATTGGGAGAGGTGGATGGCGAAGAGGAGCAACTTGATGAAATGCCTCAAGCTCCACAACAAAATCGCTGAGGCCGTTCTCAATAGGACAATGCGCCTCCCCATCCCCCTCCTCCACCACCACCACAAACATAAGCGGAGCAACATCGATTTGCCCAATGAAGGTTATGCAAGTGCCATAATGCCTCATCGCATTAGGTCGGTAAACTTTCAAATAACTAATGTAATACTCACTTTGCTTGAGCAACGTGGTTATTTCACCGGGGGACTGAGTCAAAATACTTATAAACATTAGAAGGTCTTTGTGGATACGTGTTGGGGGATCAAACAAACAAATATTTCGGCAGATGCTTTAAGGCTAAGGCTTTTCCCTTTCTCATAAAGGGGTAAGGCTTTAAATTGATTGGAACTCTTGCCTAATCATTCTATCCATAGTTGGTATGAATTGGCGGCAAAGTTTATTGCTAAGTGTTTCTCTCCCGGGCACATAACTAATCTTCGGGATGAAATTTTGGCTTTCAAGCAAGATCCTAATGAACCTTTGAATGAAATTTGGGAACGATATTTGACAATGGTGAAGGAGTGCCCGAACAATGATATGACCAATAAAATCCAACAAACATTCTACTGTGGTATCAATATTACGAATCAATGTGTGTTCAATCAATTGGCCGGAGACAACTTTATGACAACACCTTATGCGGAGGCATGTGAGATTCTTGATGAGATGGAGGAAACTTCTTCGGCTTGGAAATCCCAAGCTAATGTTTCCCAAGGTGATCCCAAGGTGATCCCAACATGATCCATCTCCATAAAGAGTTGCAAAATCATGGGCAAGCCATTGCCGAATTGACAACAACTATGACCCAACTCGCTAAGGCCCAACTTAATCAAGTACAAGCTCCTAAGCAAGTTTATATTATGGATGGGGTAAATGTGTTAGTCAACAAGAAGAAGACCAAGGGTGGGAAATTATGCACAAGATGATGGTAGTTTTGATCAAGATGATTCTTATCATGAGCAAGAAGAAGAGGCACAATTTGTGAACAATTACCAAGGGCAACGGAGCAATTTCCAAGGCTCCAATCAACAACAATGGTGTTCTCAAAATAACCAAGGCTATTGGGGTCCTAACAATCAAGGGAACTGGCACAACGATAACAACCAAGGAAATTAGGGAGGCAACAATCAAGGAAGTTGGGGAAACAACAACAATCATGGAAATCAAGGATAGGATTTTCAAATGCCCCCAATGTACCAACAATCTAGAAATCCACCTCCTTAGACTTCCCATTGTTCAAGTTCTTCAAATAATGAAATGGTCCGTATTGAGAACATGTTCAAGCAAATGATAGAGAAGGATGCTGATTCGTATGCCCAACTTGCCTCACATACCACATCAATCTGTAATCTTGAAGTTCAAATGGGGCAAATCTCTCAAAACATTAATACTTATCCTAAGGTTTCACTACTAAGTGAGACGGTGGTAAACCCAAAAGGGTGATAACAACATGGGGCATACTACGGTGGTTATCACAAGAAGTGGAAGAGGCGGGAACGCACCCACGTCAAATGAAAGGCAACTTGTGGATTATGAACAAGTGATACAAGAGGAGGAAATCCAAAGCAATAATGCTCAAGCAAGTGATGAGATTTGGATTGACATTGATGAATAGTGTGGATGAGACGTAAGAAGAGGTGAACCCGTCTAGGGAGCACATTATTGACCTACCGGAACCGGTAGTGCAAAAGGATAAGGCTCCATTGCCTAAGCCTCCACCTCTTTATGCTCAAAGACTTTCCAAGTAAAATGGTGAGAATCAATCAAGAAGTTTTCTCAAATGATAAAAAGTCTCTTATTAATGTGCCATTGGTAGAAGCTTTGGAATAATTGCCCGGTTATGCCAAGTTTATGAAAGATCTTGTGACCAAGAAGAGGTCAATGAATTTTGAAACTATCAAAGTCACTCATCAAGTGAGTAAAATTATTCATTCCATGGCTCCTAAGTTGGAGGATCCCGGTACTTTCACGACTCCTTGTACTATTGGGAGTGCCGAATTTGCTAAAGCTCTTTGTGATCTTGGAGCGAGTATCAATTTGATGCCCTATTCGGTGCTTAAAAATTTGGGAATTGGGAAACCAAGACCCACATCTATGATGTTGCAAATGGTTGATCGTACCATGAAGAGGCCGTTGGGAGTGCTTGAGGATGTTTGGGTCCGAGTTGATAAGTTCATTCTTCCGGTGGACTTTGTTATTCTAGATTGTGAGGTTGATTATGAAGTGTCTATTATTCTTGGAAAACCTTTCCTTGCTACAGGTAAGTCTCTTTATGATGTGTAAGCCGGAGAACTAACTTTTCGTGTTGGAGATAAAAAAGTGGCATGCCATGTGTGCAAGTCTATGCGTCAACCAAATAACAATGAAGTGTGTTCTTTTATGGATTTGGTGACTGATGTTATTGTTGATGATAAAAATGCTACAATCAATGTTGGTGATATGTTGGAAGCCGTTTTGCTCATAATGATGAGATGGATGGTTTCATGGAATGTGTGAACTCTTTGCAAGGAATGGGGTCGTACAACTATGCACCCCGAAAATTATCTTTGGATCTTGAGAATAGGAAGACTCCTCCTACAAAGCCTTCTATTGAATAGCCACCTACTTTGGAGTTGAAACCATTTCCACCACACCTTCAGAATGAATTTCTTGGCCCTTGTTCTACTTTGCCGGTTATTCTTTCCTCTTGTTTGACTAACGTGCAAGTTAATTTCCATATTGGCGGTGTTGCAAACGAGGAAGAAGGCTATTGGGTGGACTTTGGCGGATATTCGAGGTATAAGCCCCGCAATTTTGCATGCACAAGATCAAGTTGGATGATAGTTCTAAGCTGTCTATTGAACATCATACAAGACTCAATGAAGCCAAGCAATAAGTGGTCAAAAAGGAGATTATCAAGTGGTTGGATGCCGGGGTTGTCTACCCTATTTTAGATAGTTCATGGACCTCCCCGATTCAATGTGTCCCAGAGAAGGGGGGCATGACGGTTGTTACCAATGAGAAGAATGATTTTATTCCCACAAGAATGGACACCGGTTGGAGAGTTTATATGTATTATCGTAAGCTCAACAAAGTCTCAAGGAATGATCACATTCCCCTTCCTTTTATGGATAAAATGCTCGATACATTGTCCGGCCGTGCTTTCTATTGTTTCCTTGATGGTTATTCGGGCTACAACCAAATTCTTATTGCTCCATAGGATCAAGAGAAAACCACTTTTACATGTCCTTATGGTACTTTTGCTTTCAAACGGATGCCTTTTGGTTTGTGTAATGCACCGATGACTTTTCAACGGTGTGTGATGCCTATTTTCACGGACATGGTGGAGGATTACCTTAAAGTTTTCATAAATTATTTCTCGGTAGTTGGAGATTTTTTTGATGCTTGTCTTGCAAATTTGGACAAAGTGTTAGCTAGATATGAGGAAACGAATTTGGTGCTCAATTGGGAGAAATGTCATTTCATGGTTGAGGAAGGCATTAACCTTGGCCATAAGATCTCAAAGAAAGGTATTGAAGTTGACAAGGCGAAGATTGAATTTATTTCTAAGCTTCCACCCCCCACTTCGGTAAAGGGTGTGCGGAGTTTCTTACGCCATACGGGTTTCTACCGGTGCTTTATCAAAGATTTCTCTAAAGTGGTGAACCCATTGTGTAAGCTCCTTGAGAAGGATGCTAAGTTTCATTTCAATGATGATTGTATGAGAGATTTTGAACAATTTAAGCTCAAGTTGACAAATACTCCTATCATTACCTCTCCAAATTGGAGTTTGCCGTTTGAGCTCATGTGTGATGCATGTGATGTAGTGGTTGGGGTTGTTTTGGGGCAATGTATCAACAAGGTTTTTCATCCGGTTTACTATACTAGTAAGACCATGAATAGTGCACAAATCAATTATACCATTACGGAAAAAGAGATCCTTGTTATTGTGTTTGCAATTGAGAAGTTTTGCATGTACTTGATGGGTGACAAAGTTATTGTCGGCACGGATCATGCAGCACTTTGCTATCTTATGAGCAAGAAGAACCAAAAGCTCGGTTGATGAGATGGGTGCTTTTGTTAAAAGAGTTTGACATTGACATCCAAGATAAGAAGGGAAGTGAAAATCAAGTGGAGGACAACTTGTCTCGTTTGGAGGAGCAGGGGAGGCCATATGACTGCCTTGAAATAAATAACTCCTTCCTTGATGAGCAACTTTTGGCGTTATCAATGAAAGAGGTACCGTGGTTTGCGGACTTGGCAATTTTTTTTGTGAGTGGAATCATTCCAGATGAGTTCTCTTCAAATCAAAGAAAGAAGCTTAAAAGAGATTGCCAAAATTACAATTGGGATGAGCCATACCTTTTCTGGATTTGTACGGATGGGGTGATTATGAGGTGTGTTCCAGAAGAAGAGCAAGGTGATATTCTTGGAACTTATCATTCTTTGCCATATGGTGGTCATCATGGTGTAACAAGAACAATGGCTAAAGTTTTAAGTTGTGGTTGTTACTGGACTACTCTCTATAAAGATGCATATGACCTAGTGAAAAGATGTGATGAATGTCAACGGGCTGGTGGAATTTCAAAGAAAAATGAGATGCCTCTTACTACCGTCTTGAAGATTGATATCTTTGTTGTTTGGGGCATTAACTTTATAGGCCCTTTTGTGAGTTCTTGTGAAACAGTTACATTTTGGCCGCGTTGGATTATATGTCCAAGTCGGTTGAGGCTGTTGCCTTACCCAACAATGAGGCTAGAAGTGTAGTGGCATTCTTGAAGAAGAATATTTGTACAAGATTTGGTACTCCGTGTGCAATCATAAGCGATAGGGGGTCACATTTTTGAAACAAGGCACTCGACACTTTACATGGCAAGTATGGTGTTACTCACAAAGTCATGACTCCCTATCACCCACAAGCTAGTGGTCAAGTGGAAGTCTCCAACCCGGAGACAAAGAGTATCTTGTCTAAAACGGTGAATGCAAATCGGACGAATTGGTCCAAGAAGCTTGATGATGCACTATGGGCATATCAGACCGCTTACAAAACACCTATTGGAATGTCCCCATACCAGTTAGTGTTCGGGAAAGCTTGTCATCTTCCGGTAGAACTAGAGCATAAGGCAATGCGGGCCTTGAATAAATTGAGTCTTGATTGGGATGTAGCCGCTAACATGCGGATTACACACTTGAATGAATTGGATGAATTCAGGTATCATGCTTATGAGAGTTCGTCCTTGTACAAAGAAAAGATAAAATATCTTCATGACAAGTATATTTTGATCAAAGAGTTCAACATCGGTGATCTAGTGTTATTGTTTAACTCAAGGTTGAGGATGTTTCCCGGGAAGCTTAAGTCCAAGTGGAGTGGTGCGTTTGAAATTAATGGTATGACACCCTTCGGTGCATTGGATTTAAAGAACAAGAACAATGAAATATTTTGAGTCAATGGTCACCGGGTAAAGCACTACTTGGGAAAAGTTGGTGAGAACCATGTGATGGCAGTTATTTACTTCACTTGAGGATGCTATGACACTGCGTCGTGCCACGACGTTAAATAAGGCACTTTTTGGGAGGCAACCCAAGTTCTTTTCCTTTTTCTCTTTTTAGTTAGATGTTATTTATTTTTTCTAACTTGATTTGAAGTGTACTGCAGGGATGAGTGTTAGATGAAAAATGATAGAAAAGGTTGTGTCAACAAACCAAGACATGCAGACCACACTTTTTCTTTGTGCGGCCGCAGAAAAATAATGCCACCGCGGGATAGTTTGTGCGGACCGCACAAGAGATGTTGAACACTGAAGTCCAAGTAGAAGAGTGCGGCCGCACTCACCTCTTTATCCTTCCAACTTCTCTGAGTATAAATAGAACTTAAGGCCTCATTTTACACTTTTCCCACTTTGCAAAGTTACCGTTGCTCTGAGAGTTTACCTGAGGATTTAGAGCTTTCAAACACACACCACCATTTGCACCCACTAAGATCTTTGCACATTTACACCATCTAGTATGCTTCATTTCACGTTAATTTTATTTATTTTAAATTTTGAATCTATTTTTCATTTTTAACTTCTTTTTAGACCATCTGTTATTATATTCCTTCAATGTATCCATGTGGGTAGTTTTGTACTGGGTAATTGATAAAGCATGCTAGATTAGGTTGGGTTAACTGATTATCTATGTGTATACCATGTTGCCAAGTAGATTTGAACAAGTTTTTGTATAACGTAGGTAAAAGTGAGACCTGGCTATTGTGTTCTTGAATGTGCGGACCACACTTGGAATTGTGCGGTTCGCAGTTTGTTAGTTATGGCAACTAGATAGGTGTTTCTGCGGCCGCACTTTAACTCTGTGGATCGCAGAATTTTTGAAGAGGTCACACAAATGGTCTGCATTGTCCATTAGTGGCTTGCCCTCTAAGCTTCTTAAGTACGGACCGCACTTATAATTATGCATGACGCAGATGAATTCTGTGGCCGCACATGACCTCCGCACTGTCAATCAGAGAAGAAATAGTTGAGCCCCTTGGACATCTCTGCAGAAGTACGGTCACGCTTGGAATTGTGCAGTATACACTTCCACTCTGTGAGCCGCACTTCAAAATATGCAAACCACACTTCCCCTATTTCTTCTGCATGTTTATCCAACTAATACCTCACTATTTCTATGTTGTTCTCACTCACTTACACAAGTCTTAACTGTTCTGAAACATAAATTTCAACTAACAATGCTCTTTGTGCTTATACAGACAATGGTACGATCATAAGGTCGAGGTGAATCTACCAAAGGGAGAGGAGAATATTCAAGGGGTCAAGGTAGGGGTTCCTTGCCCCCAAGTGTGCATAAAACTATATCAAAGAAGACTACAGCACGCCGAGGGAGCCATAAAGACCTCTCTGAGTCTAGCTCATATGCCCCGTCTAGGGAAGCCTCCGAGGAGAACTTTGCATCAATTTTGGAGGAGCACATTGAGGATCAATCTAGGCCACAGAGGCAGTCTGAGCCTCTGGATGTGCCTTCTACATCCTACAAGACTTCTTAGGGTTTGGAGAGTGCCAGTCAGGAGTCCAATGCAGCTACTATGAGCTGTAATCCTTATAATGCCTGGGATAATGGGAGAGGGGTACAGGTGTATAGGTAAGTTTGGCTAGGTCAAAGATGAATGAGGCTTGGGAAGATAGATTTGTGAGTCACCAGGCATTTTCTGATTTCCGAATGTGGTGGCCCATGAGGTCCTTGACTCATGAGTGGCAGTTCTTACTAAAGGATCTAGACAAGTACAATCCCGCTATTTTGCAGAAGTTTACAAAGAGAAAAGAGTGGATGCTATTTACAAAAAGCTAGTGGATGTAAAGGAGCATCTTGTCCGAGAGTTTTATACCAACACAACGCATATTCTCAAAGGGACAAAGTTCACCAAGGTGCGCAAATTAAAGGTGAAATTGATCAACATACTCTAAATGCATATTTTGGGTTTGACTATATGGAGCCTAAAGAGTACTTAGAGAAGTGTGCTTTGAAGGAAGAAGCTAGATCGTGGCTTGCGGAGATTCTAGCACCGAGGACCACTGCCCCTTGGATTGCTGTTGTGGTGCC
Organism: Nicotiana tomentosiformis; assembly: GCF_000390325.3. Lineage (NCBI taxonomy): Eukaryota > Viridiplantae > Streptophyta > Magnoliopsida > Solanales > Solanaceae > Nicotiana > Nicotiana tomentosiformis. Next base: position 37,817,353 of record NC_090823.1, read on the forward strand.
AATCATCCGGAATACTCTGAGTTTCGAGGCCAAAGGGTGGTAAACCTTTGTATGCAGCAAGCTTGACCCGTGCCTGAATGAGACTAACCTGCCCATCCCTCGAGCTATTCTAGTGGCTTCTATTATGGTCGGGTACCCGATTAATGTGGGTGCCCTAATGACGGCCAATATCTCCCTTGTGGCACAGCAGAGCAACACCTCTTACCCCTACCCCAACACTATTATGGAGTATCTGATAGATGCCAAGGTGGAGCCCCAGCCATTTGACACTAAATTCAAGTCGACATGGCCGTTTGATTGGTACAAGCTGCATGATCCGAGGAACTCGGAGAAGAGTGCTCAACCTTCTACTTCGGCCAGTCTGATGAGCCTGTAGTGGTAGTTTTTGTTCCATCTGATATTCCATCCATATCAGTTGATCCCTCTACCAGTGCAACAACTACTATGTTGGAGCCACCATCTTCAGCTCCTCCTACAGCTCCTTCCATTGCTCCTACTACAACTCCTACTCCAACTGTGAGGCCGATGCCCATGACTATAGGTCCATTATCTCCTTTGCGGGTCTTCCAGATATTGTTGAGTCTCAACAACTGGATGCAGGCAGCTACTTCAAAGGTATCTAAGATCTCCAGTGTTGTTGTAGGGTAGACATCCAGCCAGGCACCCTGAGACTCTTCTAACATTGATAAGAAGCTTAGCAAAATCTTGGAAAACCAGAAGGTTATTATGGATACATTGGTACAACATGGTGTTGTGGTCGAGAGGTTTACAAACAGGTGAAGAAGATGAGGAAGTCCCAGGCCAGCAAGAAGTCAGTTTATGAGCTTCGAGCTGAGGTGACCCGGCTAGCTACAGGCGTAGATTTGCCATTTGACATGTTACTTGACCTTTCCCAGATCCATCTTTGCAGGATGCTTACATTGCTCTGACTGAGGAGTTGTGCCTTGTAGTCGACACTGCTGAGGCAGTGCGTGTTATGTTCACTTCTCCAGCCACTCCCAGATTTGATGATGATATTCAGTTGGTTGAGCCAGTTGGGACTGATGTTGCTGGTGATACAGTAATGACCAAGGACACTTAGGGAGTTTCTTCACCCTCTCTACTGTTTGATCTTATTTTGTTATGTATTGGGGACAATGCTAATTTTTATTTGGGGGGTGGAGCATATTTGATACATTTGGATATATTAGAATGTAATAATTGGATGATTCTACTTTGTTTTTATCTATCTTTGGTAGTTGTTACTTTCATTAGTTTCTTTATTTATTTACCTTTGATTTTGTTTATGTTAGTAGTTTTTATGGTTTTCTTAGTAGTGTTGATAATAAGCCTTTGGTTTTCTTAATGCCACGATTCTTTCCAAAGGGGGTCTTTTGTGTGAACCGGGTGAATCTTCCCGAGGATGAATGGTGTGACAACTTTCTTAAGGGAATAAGTTTGTTTTGTGTTGAGGTAATAATAGTAGTAAGTAGTAATGAATAAAATCCCTAATTAAGTCATTCTCTAAAAAGAGTGATTCATGCTTCATTTGGCACCAATACACTTAACTACATGCTTATGGTTTGAAACAAGGATTTTAGAAGAAAATATCTCTAATCGGTGACTTTGAGGTTCTTGAGTTGACTTTGATAATCATTAAGTGGTTGATTGGACCATAGTGATCTTTAACATGGCCGTGATCATTGTAGGCTTTAGACTCTATCCTCTTTTACAGTCTAGTTGCATGAGATGTGAGGTGATTTTTGTTGCTAGTCCAATTACTTGAGTGGATGGTTTAGAACTTGCCCCGAATGTGTTTCAAGGAGAAATTCTAGGTTTTCTTGGTTTGGAAGATGATTGTAGGCTTTTCTTGTATGTTTGAGCTTTCTATTTCCACCCTATGTTTGTTATCCCTAGTCAACCCCGTTGAGCCTTTATCCTTTCTTTGTTGGTAACCATGCTACAAGCCTTTACTCGTTTTGTTTATAATCCTCTCTTGGCACCCGGACCTTCCATAACACTCTAATGTAATAAGTGGCTTAAGACATAAGTTTGGGAGGAAAGTTGAGGAATCTAAAAGAGGTATCAAGGCACCAAAAAGAGAAAAAAGAAATGATCTTCATGAAAAGAGAAGGCAAGAAAAGAAAGAACAAAAAGGAAAATGCCAAAAAGAAAATAAAAAGGGAAATTAATGAAAGCAAAAAGAGGAAATTATCGCTATAATGAGAATCAAGGGAGAAAAGGAATGAAATGAACAATAAAGAGTGATGGCAAGTCTCTCTATCCCCCAAGAAAAAGAAATGTTTCACGACCCGAAATTTCTAACTTCGGACTGTGATGGCGCCTAACATTTCACTTGCTAGACAAGCCAGCGTTAGAATAATATTAACCAATTTTTAAACAATCTTTAAATTATTAATAATCAAGGAAACAATAGCGGAAGCAAAGTTTGAAATATAGTGAAATAATCCATAAAAATAAAGGTGTCTAAATACCCTCCCAGAATTGGGGTCACAAGTGCACGAGCTTCTAGAATAAATATAAATAAAGGTCTGAATAAAATAAAATTATTTGGAAATAAACATACAGCTAAAGTAAAATAGACGGGGACTTCAAAACTGCGGACGCCGTGCAGTTATACCTCAAGTCTCCTCTGGTAGCTGAAATCCGAGCAAGTCTATGGTACGTCGCTAAGACCAACTCCAATATATGCACAAGAAGTGCAGAGTGTAGTATCAGTACAACCGACCCCATGTACTGGTAAGTGCTGAGCCTAACCTCGACGAAGTAGTGATGAGGCTAAGGCGGTTCACTTACATTAACCTGTACGCAATATTGATAACAACAACAAATAATAGAAATAAATCAGGTAACTCATTTATGATAATTGAAGCCAACTCAGCAGTCATAATCCATTATTATTTCAACCAATTCTGTTGCAGCGTGCAACCCGCTCTCACAATATATTCACTTTCGGTTCTATTGCGGCGTGCAACCCGCTCCTCTAATATATTCATTTTAATCAAGTCTGCCATATATTTATTTCAATCAAGTATATATATATAGACTTTTAAATAAGTCTGCTGCGGCGTGCAATCCGATCCCCCAATATTGACTTTTCATTAAGTTTATTGCGGCGTGCAATCCGATCCCCCAATATTGACATTTAATAAGTCTGTTGCGGCGTGCAACCCGATCCTCCAATATTAACTTTTTAACAAGTCTGTTGCGGCGTGCAACCCGATCCTCCAATATTAACTTTTAATAAGTCTGTTGCGGCGTGCAACCCGATCCCCCCATATTTTCATTTCAATCAATTCTTATAGAAGAAATTCTCCAATATTCGCAACAATTAATATAAAATCATAAGACAACAAGCATACAACAATTATAATTTAATTATGAAACAAACAATGATAACTAGCAGTTTATTATAGAAATCAGGAAGAAAATAGGCAGTTTAATATTTAATATGCTAAATGTCAAATAACAATCAAAACACATAATTCAAATAGCATGTAACAATTAATGAAAGAATTCAAGAATTAATATTTTAACAAAGAATAAGAGAGAAAATATTATTATAATAATTAATTTATGATTAAAAATAATTTATAATTTTTCAAGTAAGCAGGCAAACAATTAATTTGACGACATATAGACACTCGTCACCTCGCCTATACGTCGTTCACATGCAATTCACATAACAAATAATTTAAGGGTTATATTCCCTCAAGTCAAGGTTAACCCCGACACTTACCTCGCTTTGCAAATTCCAATCAATTATTCAACCACAGCTTTTCCTTTTAAATTGGCCTACGAAAGCTTCAAATCTATTCACAAACAATTCAATATATTCAATACTAATCATAGGAATTAATTGCATATGAATTTACACATTTTTCGGATAAAATCCAAAATTTATTAAAATATTCGAAAGTGGGACCCACGTCTCAAATCCCAGAAAAACTCATGAAATCCGAACACCCGTTCCGATACGAGTTCAACCATACAAAAATTGTCCAATTCCGATATCAAATGGACCTTCAAATCTAAATTTCTCGTTTTTGGAAGATTTTAGAAATATCTGATTTTTCTTCCATAAATTCACGGATTCATGATATAAACAAGTATGGAATCATAAAATATAATTAATATAGGATAAGGAACACTTACCCCCAACGTTTCCCGTGAAAATCGCTCAAACATTCGCCTTAACCGAGCTCAAAATGACCAAAATGAGTAAAAATATCGAACTCTTCGATATATACACTGCCCAGGCATTTCCGCACATGCGAGCTCGCATCTGCGAGAAAAATCTCGCATCTGCGGAAAAGGGGCTACCAGCGTATGTCTGCATCTGCGTAATTGGTGCGTATCTGCGAGAAGCTGTCCGCTTCTGCGAACGGGTGCGTGCAGATTTTTGCACCTGCGGACTTTTGCCCAGCCACGCCCGGGCGCATCTGTGATCGAAGGCTCGCTTCTGCGAGCTCGCACCTGCGTCAAAAATCAGCAGGTGCGATTATAATAGGAGGCAAAAATACAGATTTTGCTTAAGTCCAATTCTTGATCTGATTTCAATCCGTTTCACTTTTGGTGTACTCGGGACCCCGTACGAATATACCAACAAGTCCAATAACATTATACGGACTTACTCGGGGTTTCGTATCATGTCAAACAATGCTGAAATTACAATTCACACCCCGATTCAAACTTTGAGTTTTAAACTTTTCAATTTGCAAATCTCGTGTCAAAACATATTAAATGAATCCGGAATGACTTCAAATCTGTTCAAATTTCTAGAATCGGATTTCGGCTCCGATATCAAAAAGTCAACCCCGTGGTCAAACTTAGAATCTTTAGCATTTAAATTGCTAGTTTTGTTAAATGGTCATAACTTGAGCTAGGGACTTTCAAATTAAATTTCGGGCATACGCCCAAGTCTCAAATCACGATACGGAGCTACCGGAACTGTCAAAACACTAATCCGGGTCTGTTTGCTAAAAATGTTGACCAAAGTCAACTCAGTTGAGTTTTAAAGCTCTATCTCACATTTTAATTCATTTTTCATATGAAAACTTTTCGAAAAATTTTACGGACTGCGCACGCAAGTCGAGGAATGATAAATAGTACTTTTCGAGGTCTTAGAACACAGAATTACTTATTAAATTTAAATATGACATTTTGAGTCATCACATTTTCCACCTCTAAAACAAATGTTTGTCCTCGAACGGAATTAGAAAAAAGTACCTGAGCTGGAGAAAAGGTGTGGATATTTACTCCGCATGTTCGACTCGGACTCCCATGTAGATGCCTTTACCGGCTGACCTCTCCATTGCACCCGAACTGAAGGATAACTCTTTGACCTCAACTGTCGGACCTGCTGGGCTAGAATAGCCACTGGTTCCTCCTCGTAAGTCAAATCTTTGTCCAATTGGACTAAGCTGAAATCTAACACATGAGACGGATCACCATGATATTTCTGGAGAATAGACACATGGAACACCGGATGAACCGTTGATAAACTAGGTGGTAATGCAAGCCTGTAGGCTACTTCGCCCACTCATTCAAGAATTTCAAAGGGTCTGATATACCTAAGGCTCAACTTGCCCTTCTTTCCGAACCTCATTACATCTTTCATAGGTGAAACCCGGAGCAATATTCGTTCTCCAACCATGAATGCAATATCAAGAACTTTACGGTCGGCATAACTCTTTTGCCTAGACTGAGCTGTGCGAAGTTGATCCTGAATAATCTTGACCTTATCCAAGGCATCCTGTACCAAATCGGTACCCAACAACTGAGCCTCTCCCGGTTCAAACCAACCAACTGGCGATCGGCATCGCCTTCCGTATAATGCCTCATATGGAGCCATCTGAATGCTCGACTGGTAGCTATTATTATAAGCAAACTCCGCAAGTGGTAAGAATTAATCCCAAGAACCTCCAAAGTCTATAACACAAGCGCGAAGCATATCTTCTAATATCTGAATAGTGCGCTCTGACTGTCCGTCTGTCTGTGGATGAAATGTTGTACTCAACTCCACCCGCGTGCCTAACTCACGCTGTACATCCCTCCAGAAATATGAGGTAAACTGCATACCTCGATCTGAAATAATAGACACAAGCACACCGTGAAGGAGGACAATCTCACGAATGTAAATCTCAGCTAACCTCTCTGAAGAATAGGTAACTGCCACTGGAATGAAATGGGCTGACTTGGTCAACCTGTCTACAATGACCCCAACTGCGTCAAATTTTCTCTGAGTCTGTGGGTGCCCAACAACAAAATCCACAGTAATACGCTCCCACTTCCACTCAGGAATTTCTAACTTCTGAAGCAAACCACCAGGTCTCTGATGCTCGTACTTAATTTGCTGACAATTCAGACACCGAGCTACATGTGCAACTATATCCTTTTTCATTCTCCTCCACCAATAATGTTGCCGCAAATCTTGATACATTTTGGCGGTACCTGGATGAATAGAATTCCTGGAACTGTGTGCTTCTTCAAGAATTAATTCACGAAGCCCATCCACATTAGGCACACAAATACGACCCTACATTCGCAGAACCCTATCTTCCCCCACAGCAACATGTTTGGCATCACCATGCCACACCGTGTCCTTAAGGACAAGTAAGTGAGGATCATCATACTGCTTCTCTCTGATGCGCTCATATAAAGAAGATCGAGCGATTGTGCAAGCTAGAACCCGACTGGGTTCTGAAACATCTAACCTCACGAACTGATTAGCCAAAGTCTGAATATCTGCAGCTAATGGCCTCTCACCAACCGGAATATACACAAGACTGCTCATACTCACAGTCTTTCTACTCAAGGCATCGGCCACCACATTGGCATTTCCGGGTGTGATACAAAATGGTGATATCATAGTCTTTCAACAACTCAATCCATCTTCTTTGCCTCAAATTAAGATCCTTTTGTTTGAACAGATACTAGAGGCTACGATGATCAGTAAATACCTCACATGAGACACCGTAAAGGTAATGCCTCCAAATCTTCAGCGCATGAATAATGGCTACCAATTCTAAGTCATGAATAGGATAATTCTTCTCGTGAACTTTCAACTGCCGCGACGCATATGCAATTACCTTGCCATCTTGCATTAATACTGCACCAAGCCCAATGTGGGATGCATCACAATATACCGTATAAAATCCTAAACCTGTGGGTAATACCAACACTGGCGCCGTAGTCAAAGCGGTCTTGAGCTTCTGAAAGCTCAACTCACACTTATCTGACCATCTGAATGGGACACCCTTCTGGGTTAGTCTGGTCAATGTGCTTTATATAGATGAAAACCCTTCCACAAACCGACGATAATAACCTAACAAACCCAGCAAACTTCGGATCTCTATAACTGAAGTAGGTCTAGGCCAATTTTGAACAGCCTTAATCTTCTTAGGATCCACCTTTATGCCTTCTGCCGATACAAAATGCCCCAAAAAGGCAACTGAGTCTAACCAAAACTCACATTTTGAAAATTTGGCATATAACTAATTATTCTTCAAGGTGTGAAGCACACTTCGAAGATGTTGCTCATGCTCCTCTCGATTGCTGATGTAAATCACGATATCATCAATGAATACAACCACAAAAGAATCCAAATAAGACTTGAACACCCAATTCATCAAATCCATTAATGTTGCTGGAGCATTTGTCAACCCAAATGACATCACTAGGAACTCGTAATGCCCATACCGAGTCCGAAAAGCTGTCTTAGGGACATCAGATGCCCTAATCTTCAACTGATGGTAACCAGATCTCAAATCAATCTTCGAAAATACCTTGGCACCCTGAAGCTGATCAAATAAGTCATCAATTCTTGGAAGCGGATATTTGTTTTTGATAGTGGCCTTGTTCAACTGCCGATAATCTATACACATCTGCATCGAGCCATCTTTCTTCTTTACAAATAATACTGGTGCACCCTAGGGCGAGACACTAGGTCTAATGAATCCCTGATCAAGCAAGTCTTGTAACTGCTCTTTCAATTCTTTCAAATCTGTCAGGGCCATACAGTATGGTGGAATAGAAATGGGTTGAGTGCCCGGAGCCAAATTAATACAGAAGTCAATATCTCTGTCGGGTGGCATCCCCGGCAGATCTTCAGGAAATACTTCTGAAAATTCATGAACAACTGGTACTGAGTAGAAGGGACATTCGCACTGGGATCGCGAATATAAGCCAAATAGGCTAGACACCATTTCTCTACCATATGTCGAGCTTTCATATAAGAAATAACCCTGCTGGCAGAATGGCCAGGAGTTCCTTTCCACTTTAACCGAGATAACCCCGGCATAGCTAGGGTCACTGTCTTGGCATGACAGTCCAATATAGCATGATAAGGAGACACCCAATCCATACCCAAGATGACATCAAAATCTACCATATCAAGAAGTAGAAGATCCACACTAGTTTCAAGATTACCAATAGTAACCACACACGAACGATAGACATGATCTACTACCACAGAGTCTCCCACCGGTGTAGATACACACACAGAAGCACTCAGAGAATCACAAGGCACAACCAAATATGAAGCAAAATAGGAGGACACATAGGAATAAGTAGATCCTGGATCAAATAGAACTGAAGCATCTCTATGGCAAACTGGAATAATACCTGTGATCACAGCATCAGATGACTCGGCCTGAGGCCTAGCAGGAAAAGCATAAAATCGGGGCTGGGCCCCACCACTCTGAACTGCGTCTCTGGGACTGCCTCTAACTGGCTGGCCTCCACCTCTAACGGCCTGACCTCCACTTCTAATGGCATGACCTCTACCTCTAGCTGCCTGACCCCTACCTCTAGCTGGCTGAGTAGGCGGTGAAGCAACCGGTGCCGGTATGATGGCACGAGAATCTTGCTGAGATCTCTTACTCACCAATCTAGGGCAATACCTCCTAATGTGACCAATGTTCCCACACTCATAACACCCATCCTAATGTCGTGGCTGTTGAAGCTGACCCAGATGGGCCGGATAACCACTGTAGTAACTCTGGAGTGGTGGTGCACTGATAGGAGCTGAATGTGCACTGAATACTGGCTACCCAGAGTAAGGCATAATAGGACCGTCACTCCCTGAAGCACCGGGAGATATATGAAGTGTTGAATGAAACAGTCTGGGAGGATGACCCCTACCAAAATTACCCCTGCCTCCAGACGAGGCACCACTAAAACCACCGAACTGACGAGGCCTCTTATCGGACCTCTGCCCTCTTTCCTGTGCAAGAACCATCTCGATCTTCCTTGCGACATTAGCAACCGCCTGAAAAGAAATCTAACTTCCAGTCTCCTTAGCCATCTGAAGTCTGATAAGGTGAGTGAGTCCCTCAATAAACCTCCTCTCTCTCTCCCTCCGTAGGTAGTAAAAGGAGAGCATGACGGGCCAAATCCACAAAACGAGACTCATACTGAGTAACAGTCATGCAGCCCTGCTGTAGACGCTCAAATTGCTTGCGGAATTCCTCTCTGAGTGTGATAGGGAGGAACTTTTCCAGAAATAGTTGAGAGAACTGCTCCCATATAAGTGCAGGCGATCCACCTGGTCAGGTCAATGTGTAATCTCTCCACCACCTCTTTGCGAAACCCGTCATCTGAAATACAACAAAATCAACCCCATTGGTCTCAACTATACCCATGTTCCGCAGCACCTCGTGGCAACGTTCAAGATAATCCTATGGGTCCTCAGATGGTGTACCACTAAAGTGAACTGGAAAGAGCTTAGTGAACTTATCCAGTCTTAATAAGGCCTCAAAAGACATGGCGGGCCTATCACCGGTCTGTGCCGCAACAACTGGTTGAACTATCCCAACTGGCGGGGTTGCTGGAGCCTGATTCTGGGGAGCCATCTGCTCCAGAGCGGGAGTAGTGGGAGTTTGTGCTCCTCCCCCAGCCTGTGAGACGGCTGGTGCCGCTAGAAATGTACCATTCTGGGCCACACCTTCTATAAGACTTACCAAACGGACTAAAGCGTCCTGAAGTACTGGAGTGGCTATGAATCCTTTCGGGACCTAAACTGGTACATTCTGAACTGGGACCTCCTCCTGAAGGTCTACCTGAAGTTCTACAACAGGTGCAGCTGCTCGAGCTCTGGACTGAGCTCTACCTCGTCCTCTAGCACGACCTCGGCCTCGACCTCTACCTCTTATCATAGTTGCCACCGGGGGTTCTGGTCCCTGTCCATCGGTAGAGGTATTACGTGTTCTCACCATCTGCGAGAGAATAAGAGAAGAATGGTTCAATCATCGATGATAGAATAAAATCACACGACAGAATAAGAAAGAAGTGATATTGTTCCTAAATTTCATAGCCTCTGTACAGATGTCTCCGTACCGATCCTTCAGACTCTACTAAGCTTGCTCGTGACTCGTGAGACCTATGTAACCTAGTGCTCTGATACCAACCGTCATGACCCGAAATTCCCACCTTCAGATCGTGATGGCGCCTAACATTTCACTTGCTAGGCAAGCCAACGTTAGAATAATATTAACCAATTTTTAAACAATCTTCAAATTATTAATAATCAAGGAAACAAAAGTGAAAGCAAAGTTTGAAATATAGTTAAATAATCCATAAAAATAACGATGTCTAAATACCCTCCCATAATTGGTGTCACAAGTGCACGAGCTTCTAGAATAAATACAAATAAAGGTCTAAATAAAATAAAGCTGTCTGGAAATAAACACACAGCTAAAGTAAAATAGACGGGGACTTTAGAACTGCGGACGCCATGCAGTTGTACCTCAAGTCTCCTCTGGTAGCTGAAATCCGAGCAAGTCTATGGTACGCCGCTGGGACCAACTCCAAAATCTGCACAAGAAGTACAGAGTGTAGTATCAGTACAACCGACCCCATGTACTGGTAAGTGCTGAGTCTAACCTCGACGAAGTAGTGACGAGGCAAAGGCGGTTCACTTACATTAACCTATACGCAATATTGATAACAACAACAAATAATAGAAATAAATCAGGTAACTCATTTATGATAATTGAAGCCAACTCAGCAGTCATAATCCATTATTATTTCAACCAATTCTATTGCAGCGTGCAACCCGCTCTCACAATATATTCACTTTCGGTTCTGTTGCGGCGTGCAACCCGCTCCTCCAATATATTCATTTTAATCAAGTCTGCCATATATTTATTTCAATCAAGTATATATGTATAGACTTTTAAATAAGTCTGTTGCGGCGTGCAATCCGATCCCCCAATATTGACTTTTCATTAAGTCTATTGCAGCGTGCAATCCGATCTCCCAATATTGACTCTTAATAAGTCTGTTGCGGCGTTCAATCCGATCCTCCAATATTAACTTTTTAACAAGTCTGTTGCGGCGTGCAACCCGATCCTCCAATATTAACTTTTAATAAGTCTGTTGCGATGTGCAACCCGATCTTCCCATATTTCCATTTCAATCAATTCTTATAGAAGAAATTCCCCAATATTCGCAACAATTAATATAAAATCATAAGACAACAAGCATAAAACAATTATGATTTAATTATGAAACAAATAATGACAATTAGTAATTTATTATAGAAATCAGGGAGAAAATAGGCAGTTTAATATTTAATATGTTAAATGTCAAATAACAATTAAAATACATAATTCAAATAGTATGTAACAATTAATGCAGGAATTCAAGAATTAATATTTTGACAAAGAATAAGAGAGAAATAATTATTATAATAATTAATTTATGATTAAAAATAATTTATGATTTTTCAAGTAAGCAGGCAAACAATTAATTTGACGACGTATAGACACTCGTCACCTCGCCTATACGTCGTTCACATGCAATTCACATAACAAATAATTTAAGAGTTATATTCCCTCAAGTCAAGGTTAACCCCGACACTTACCTCGCTTTGCAAATTCCAATCAATTATTCAACCACAGCTTTTCCTTTTAAATTGGCCTACGAAAGCTTCAAATCTATTCACAAACAATTCAATATATTCAATACTAATCATAGGAATTAATTCCATATGAATTTACACATTTTTTGGATAAAATCCGAAATTCATTAAAATATTTGACAATGGGACCAATGTCTCAAATCCCAGAAAAACTCGCGAAATCCGAACACCCGTTCCGATACGAGTTCAACCATACAAAAGTTATCCAATTCCGATATCAAATGGACCTTCAAATCTAAATTTCTCGTTTTTTGGAAGATTTTAGAAAAATCTGATTTTTCTTCCATAAATTCACGGATTCATGATATAAACGAGTATGGAATCATGAAATATAATCAATATAGGATAAGGAATACTTACCCCAACGTTTCCCATGAAAATCGCTCATACATTCGCCTTAACCGTGCTCAAAATGACCAAAATGAGTAAAAATGTCGGACTCTTCGATATATACACTGCCCAGGCATTTCCGCACCTGCGGTGCCTGGGCTCGCACATGCGAGCTCGCATCTGCGAGCTCGCATCTGCGAGAAAAATCTCGCATCTGCAGAAAAGGGGCTGCGAGCGTATGTCCGCATCTGCGTAATTGGCGCGCATCTGCGGACGCGCTTTTGCGAGAAGCTGTCCGCTTCTGCGAACGCACGGGTGCGTGCAGATTTCCGCACCTACGGACTTTTGCCCAGCCATGCCCAGGTGCATCTGCGATCGAAGGCTCGCTTCTGCGAGCTCGCACCTGCGGTCAAAAATCAGCAGGTGCGATTATAACAGAAGGCAAAAATATAGATTTTGCTTAAGTCCAATTCTTGATCCGATTTCAATCTGTTTCACTCTCGGTGTACTCGGGACCCCGTACGATTATATCAACAAGTCCAATAACATTATAAGGACTTACTCGGGGTCTCGTATCACGTCAAACAACGCTGAAATTATAATTCACACCCCGATTCAAACTTTGAGTTTTAAACTTTTCAATTTGCAAATCTCGTGCCAAAAATATATTAAATGAATCCGGAATGACTTCAAATTTGGCACACAAGTCATAAATGACATAACGGAGCTATTTAAATTTCCAAAATTGGATTTCGGCTCCGATATCAAAAAGTCAACCCCGTGGACAAACTTGGAATCTTTAGCCTTTAAATTGCTAGTTTCATTAAATGGTCATAACTTGAGCTAGGGACTTCCAAATTAAATTCCGAGCATACTCCCAAGTCCCAAATCATGATACGGAGCTACCAGAACTGTCAAAATACTGATCTGGGTCCGTTTACTAAAAATGTTGACCAAAGTCAACTCAGTTGAGTTTTAAAGCTTTATTTCACATTTTAATTCATTTTTCACATGAAAACTTTTCGAAAAATTTTACGAACTATGCACGCAAGTCGAGGAATGATAAATGGTGCTTTTCTAGGTCTTAGAACATAGAATTACTTATTAAATTTAAAGATGATATTTTGGGTCATCACAAAATGCCTCTAAGGGTTTGGTAAATGTGAGCCAAGAAATAAAAAAGTAGAGTGCTTAAGGAAGGGTGTAACCACTTATCCCATATGGTATCCCACCTCAATCCAAAAGCCTTCATTACAACCTGAAAGAAGACCTATTTGATTTTGAACCGAGTGAATTTATATTAGTGGAGATTTACATGAGGGGCAAGTCTATGGTACTTGAAGCTTTACTTGTGACATTCCTTTGTGAGAGAAGAGTGAATCCTTTATTGCTCTAGAAACTGAGTTTTAATTCTCGAAGTGAGCATGGAAAATGGAATGTAGAGGAGGAAGAGTTTGGGGTCCACCATGATTTACATGATATAACAAGAGTCCTTGATGAGTGAAGTCAATTCTTGAAGCTCAAATGTCACACTAAAGTTATATGCACATAACATATGTTTTGTCATCTTGTGGAAAATGCATGAGTATTGTAGGTAATTGTTGGTCCCAACTGAGTATGAATGACTTACTATTGAATCTTTGAAATGACCTTTCAATTTGAGGAGGTGGGAACTAATCTATTTGCTTGAGGACAAGCAAAGACTTAAGTTTGGGGGAATTGATAAGTGTGGATTTTAATCACTTATTAGTACCTTCTTGCTTTAGTTTTAGTTTGAAAGTATCGATTTTTGTTTCTAAAACTAATGAAATTGTGTGAATTGCAGGCATGTTGGAGGATTGGAGCTTGACGAAGAAATCTAACCCAAAAAGGAGTATTCCAACTCAAAAAGGCAAAAAGGAAAACTGCACGCAGAAGTGCAGTCCGCAGAAGTAATTTTGTGGCCGCAGATGATTATGAGGTCCGCAGAATTTGAAGTGCGGCCATAGAACAAACCTTGAAGCCTCTGAGGAGTTTTGAAGAAGCACGGTCCGCACACCAAATTGTGCGGCCGCAAAAGCTAGTTGCACTAAAAAAGATTGACAAGTTCAGAGACGGTGGAAAAGACCAAGTATGAAGCCTCGTGAAAGTGCGGTCTGCAGCCGAATTGTGCGGTCGTAAAAGCTGAAGTGTAGCCACAAAGATAATTGTGCGGCTACAAATTTCCTCCCATTACCAGAGAAGAAGAAACATGCAGTCCGCACATGGAATTGTGCGACGGCAAAACCTCTCGAAGGGCATTTTTGTCAGCGAATATCTAGACACTATAAATAGAAGGAAAACACTTTTTAGGGAAAGTTTTGTATTCTTGGCAGATGTAGCGGTTATATTTTACCCTTTTAGGAAAGTAGTGATCAAAATTGAAGAAGACCCGTTAATTTTATCTTTTAATTGTAGTTTATGGCTTTAATTACTTCTTCTACTTTGATTTTTTACGTCTTCTAGCATGAGTAGCTAGATTTTATCTAGGGTTGTGACCCAACTCTAGTGTGTAAATCTTATAGGTTGTTAATACTAATGCTTGTTTATGATTGGGTGTTGTTTATTTATCCTTGTTTATGCATTTTATCTAGAATTAAATGATTTCAAACATTGGTTCATGCCTATTTGACTTAGTTCTTACTTGAGAAAGAGGAACCTAGTCTAGAAAAATTTGGCTAATAAGAAATTAAGCTAGTTATTATTTTGACTAGTTTGATTAAGGGTTTGAACTATAGATAGGGAAAATCCGACTTGGATTCGTATCAATTGCTTAGATTAATACCCATTTGGTCTTGAGAAAGCCAAATTGGGCAAAATCGCTATGTCACCGAGAGGTATTGAGCGGGTACTTTAGAATTTTGAGCCATAATACCCCCTGATCTATTGAAAAAGTATTAACTTAGTATACCCATTAGGTTTACACCTAGGTAGAGGTTACATCCTTAGGATTTTCTTCAATTGATAAAACCACCAAAAACAATTTACTAATAGTTGCTTTACTTAGTCTAAATTCTTAGTGTTAAAATTAGTTAGCAATCATCCCTTTTGTTTGAAAGTGTAATTTGGTTATTTTACGATTCTCTCGTCAAGTATTTACATTAATATCACTTGTAAACTCCCTGAGGAATTCGACTCCGACTAACGTTGGGTATTATAATTGCAACGACCATTTCTCACTTAATATTGAGTGTGGATTTGGACGTGATCACTACCATTAGTTGAAGATTAAGGCATCAGACGTCCCTAAGACAACTTTTCGGACTCGAACAGTCGAGAGGAGCATGAGCAGCATCTTCGGATCGTACTTCAGGCATTGAGGGATCATCAATTATATGTCAAGTTTTTTAAATGTGAGTTTTGATTGGACTCGGTTTCCTATTTGGGCCATGTTGTATCTTCTGAGGGTATCAAGGTAGATCCTAAGAAGATTGAGGTAGTTCAAAACGGGCCTAGACCTACTTTAGCTACAGATATTCGGAGCTTCTTGGGTTTGGCGGGTTATTATTGTTGGTTCGTAGAGGGGTTTTCATCTATCTCAGCCCCATTGACCAAGTTGATCCAGAAGGGTGATCTTTTTAGATGGTCCGATGAGTGTGAGTTAAGCCTTCAGAAGCTCAAGACTGCATTGACTACAACCCCAGTGTTGGTGTTGCCTACAGTTTCGGGATCTTATATCGTGTATTGTGATGCATCGCATATTAGACTTGGTGCAGTGTTGATGCAGGACGGTAAAGTGATTGCCTACGCATCTTGGCAGTTGAAGGTTCATGAGAAGAATTACCATGTGCATGACTTAGATTTGGCAACCATTTTTCACACACTGAAGATTTGGAGGCACTATCTTTACTGTGTTCCATGTGAGGTCTATATCGGCCATCGAAGACTTCAGCACCTGTTCAAGCAAAAGACCTTAATTTGCAGCATCGAAGATGGTTAAAGTTGTTGAAAGACTATGATATCACCATATTGAATCATCCGCAAAAGGCCAATATGGTGGCCAATGCATTGAGTATGAAGGCTGATGTCACGACCCGAAATCCACTAGTCGTGATGGCACCTAACCCAACCCGCTAGGTAAGCCAATTAACGATTATCCATTTTTAATTAACTTAATAAAACAATTAAACAAAGGAATTATCTTAGTCTTATACATCCCCAAGGACTGGTAGTACAAATCATGAGCTCCTAAGAATAGAATTTACAAGCTGATATGAAGTAAATACATCTTCTATTTGAAAAGTACATAAATAGAGTTTTTTTTTATAAATCTAAGGCTACCATGAACAAGAGGCAGCTACAACAGGAACGCAGGTACATCTTCAATCCCGGCAACCATCGAGCACAACAACAACAACAGCCAATATCAACACGTAATGTGTAGAAGTGTAGTATTAATACAACCGACCCCATGTACTAAGTAAGTATCTTGTCTAACCTCGTCGAAGTAGTGACGAGGCTTTGGTTAAAAGATGCTCATTGATAAAACCTGTAATGTAAACTAACAATAGAACTATACTACAGTACAACAGAGTAGCGCACACGATACGATTATACAAAGCAATAACGGAGTACTAAAAGAAAACACAATTCAACAAGTATTAATATCTCACCCAATCCTTTCCTGAGAGCGAAAGCTAATAAATCACAACAATTACCTCAAAGCTTTTATAATGAGAGAAATATACTCAATACATCAAATCCAATGGCACGGCACGGCAACACCCTTCATGCATTTATCTCATCCTCACCAATTATACGTAAAACAGTACCAACCAAATTACAGAAATGTCGATAACAGAAATGACAGAGTGGGAAATATGCAAATAGCTATGAGGATGAGAATGTACATGAGAACATCCGTAACAGACTGAACAGAAAGCATAAAGATAATGACATAGATTAGGAAAAAGGAATGTAACTTCGACTAACTAGCAAGGTGAAGGCATGAAGACAATATGACAAATAAGCAAGCGGTCACATGATCTTTTTAAGTTAGCAAGTAGGGACATGAACGACTAGTATGGAAGAAGACCTACACTTAAGTGCAACAAAACAGCTGACATGGATGAAATCATAACAGCAGGAAATAGGCATGATATTAGCAAGTTTAAACAACTAGAAGGCATGATAGTACGACAACAAAGGTGATAGAGGATAAAGACAGAACAGTAACGACATATCACATAAGAACCATGAACACGACAATAACAATTCCAGGTAAAGACATAAAGGTATCTGCAAGAAAGAAATATCACAACATAATGCATATCTCTCGTCCTCACTTGCACGGAAACACCCTTCGTGCCATGAACTCACCATAACATGAAAGCAAAATAATATAAATACAATAGCAGGGCATCATCCTTCGTGCTTTAAGTCACATAACATGGCACGGCATCACCCTTCGTGCTTTTACTCACAATGATATGGCACGGCATCACCCTTCGTGCTTTTACTCTCAATAATATGGTACGGCATCACCCTTCATGCATTTACTCTCAATAATATGGCACGGCATCACCCTTCGTGCTTTTACTCTTAATAATATGGCACGACATCACCCTTCGTGCTTTAACTCTCAAATAATATGGCACGACATCACCCTTCGTGCTTTACACTCGCCCTTACATGATAATGTATAAACAAAGGTACGGTATCACCCTTCGTGCTTTACACTCTTCCTTACCAAGCATATGTATATCAATGACAAACAAGGCAGAAAGCATAAATAATGTCAAGGAGAGTGTTTAAATAGATATTTCAAATGAATTTCAATCACAACTTTCCAAGCCAACAATAGTTCAATAAACCCACAAGAACCTTATTGTTCAAGTATTCCAACAAATTTCACAAATGATCTACAACACAAGTATAGAATCTAGTATCTCAAGAATATCGGCCGTAGCAATGTATTGATGATTATGCATATTGATGACCGAATTAAACACACCGATATATTCTCAGAATTTCCATCAAATTTGATCAAGTTATAATAAGCTAAGTCTTAGTTTCTATTATTTAATACTATATTCTTAGTATCTAGGAGCCAAGTAAGGCATGAGGCAAGAAGATCAAGTGATTCTACAAGACGCAATTTATAACATAATTTACCCCCGAGCATGGTTACCCTGGCACATGCATATATGCTCGTCACCTCATATATGTATCACCCTCGCATGTATCAAAACAATGTCAAATAATAGGAAACATTCCCTCAACAAAGTTAGGGAAAATACTTACCTCAAAGAAGGCAAACTAATACTCAAAAATGAACTTCTCGGGTGATATGACCTCTGAGCGGTTAAAATCTAATCACAATAACTTCAAAGCACAAATAAAACTCATAAGAGACTATTCCGGATCATAAAGCCTCAATTTTTAACAAAGTCTAAAAATCGAACCAAAAGTCGACCCCCGGGCCCGCACCTCGAAACCCGACAAATTTCACAAAATATGGCCACCCATTCAAATACGAGTCTAACTATACTAGTTTCACTCAAATCCGACTCCAATTCGATGTTCAAAACTCAAAATTCATATTATGAACTTTAGGCCAAAACCTCCAATTTCCTCTATAAAATTCATAATCCAATTACCAAAAATGAGGGTAGTTTCGTGATATAAGATCAAAAATGAGTAGAGAACACTTACCCTAGTCCACAAGATGAAAATTGATCTAAGAATCGCCTCAATCCGAGCTTGGAAATGTTAAAATGAAGTCAAAATCACGATTTTTAAAAGAACGCTGCCCAGGTCTTTTATGCATCGCGAACGCGAAAGAACTATCGCGTTCGCGAAGAAGAAAACAAAAGCTGCCCAGAATACCCTTCGCGAAAGCGAGAAACGGGACACAAACGTGATGAACAAGGGACAGGACTTACGTGAACGCTTAAGAGACACGCGAACGCGAAGAGGAAAATGATCACTAGTGCCCGGGGCCTCATTTGCACTTCGCGAACGCGAAGAAGGAGGTGGAAGAACTTCGCGAACGCGAGAAGGTAGCTGCGAACGCGAAGAGGAAATATTTAACCCTCCAAAATAACACTACGCTAACGCGAGTTCAAGGACGCGAACGCGATGAAGGAAAACCAGATGACAGATTCAGGAGTTCAAAATAGGAGGAAAATGACCCGTAGCCCACCCGGAACACACCCGAGGCCCCCGGGACCCCGTCCAAACATACCAACAAGTCCCATAACATGACACGGACCTATTCGAGGCCTCAAAACACACAAAACAACATCGGAACGACGAATCACACCTCAATTCGAATTCAATTAACTTGAAACTTTAAACTTCCACAACCGATGCCGAAACCTATCAAATCACGTCCGATTGACCTCAAATTTTGCACACAAGTCACATTTGACATTACGGACTTGCTCAAACTTCTGGAATCGGATTCCGACCCCGATATCAAAAAGTCCACTTCCGGTCAAACTTCTCATAAACCTTCAAATTTCTAACCTTTGCTAAACGACTCCAAAATGACCTACGGACCTCCAAATCCATTTCTGGACGCGCTCCCAATACCAGAATCACCATACGGAGCTATTCTCAGACTCGAAATCCCAAATGGACATCGATAACATTGAAATCCGCTTCAACCCAAATATGATAAAATTCTTCCAAAATGCTAACTTCCACAATAGGCGCCGAAATGCTCCTGGGTTATCCAAAACCCGATTCGAACATACGCCCAAGTCCGAAATCATCATACGAATGTGCTGGAACCTTCAAATATCGATTCCGAGATCGTTTACCCATAAATCCAACCTTAGTCAATTCTTCCAACTTAGAGCTTGAATCTTGAAGTTCATCCTTCCAAATCGATTCCGGATAACTTGAAAACCAACATCGACGATTTACACAAGTCATAATACATCATGCGGAGATGCTCGAGCTCTCAAAACACCGAGCGAAGTGTAGATTCTCAAAACGACCAGTCGGGTCGTTACATCCTCCACCACTTAAACACATGTTCGTCCTCGAACGTGCCAGGAGTCATTCTAAAGTTATCAACTCACGATATAATCTTACTATGCATAAACCCAAGGGTGATCCTGTGTCACCTTGCCCCATATAAACCTACCAACACAACCTAACTAGAGATCCTTACTTTAACCTTGGTCCTTAAACCTTTGAACCCAATCTCTAACAACCCGAATTCATTACAAGCCCCAAATCTCACATTTACACATTGTATAAGCCTGAACAAGCTGTATTAGGCCATAACCATAAACTCCAAGATGAAATCACATGATGCGCCCCATCACTCGGACAATCACAGTAAGAACTGCTGACCACCATTACTGTCTGAAAACAAATCCAGTGCTCCTATCGATTAGAGCCTCATTTAAAACCTTCATACCCCGTCGATGATGAAAGAAACACGCATAACCTCTTAACCACTCAACTGATCAATAATCTAAGAAACTCACTAGTCTGGCCAGGGCCATTTTGCCCGAATCCTCAGCAAACATAGTATTATTCTTCCAAACCTTCCTCATCCCATTACCATAGTGCCATTCTCAAGTCTAGAAACCTCATCTCAGCCATTACAAGCAGCCCCACCGACTAGTATCATCAGTAATCATATGGAACCCCACATAACACGGTCCCGAACACCAACAATAATAATTCGGACATGACAAATAATCGTAGGAGAGCTAAATAAGAAGACTACTAAACAAGTTAAACAGGCAGGGAAATTTTAGCATTTTACTATGAACTATTTTCAACAAGGTGAAAGCAAAACTACACGAGGTAAACATCAGGAGTTATATTTCATCACAGTACCGTTGCGGCATGCAACCCGATCCTATCATATCAATCCACATAGGGTACCCCTCGAGCCATAATGCCCGGGCTCACTGATCGCATGTGCGTCAATATCAAGCACCATAGAGTGCACAAAAAAAATGTAACCGTGGGAAAATTATTAGGAACAAACAATACTGAGAAGGACAAGCACAGCTATGGTGCAATAAGAAAATCAACATCACGAAGGCCATCTCGCCCATAGTGCCATGAAGCCTAAACTGAATTACAATATGCATGCGAAGAACCATGTAACACTCACAATCTGTCATAGTATAGAAGAGAACATATAACATAAACCAAGGCGCGAATAACATTCATTCCGCCCGATGATATACATGTGGTAACAGCTGCGCAGGAGCAAGCAAATCCGATCTGATACAGAGTACGCATCTTTATTGGGCCTACCAATGGGCCCCCAATTCAACTCCGGTCATCCCTGAAAGGACAAATAGCCCCCCAAAAGTCTACAACGACATAACCATAACACACACTATCATCTGGCTAGCTTTGGCCATATTTTATAGTCCACAACCACGAAACAATCTGTTTTTGAGAACTCCAACCTTCAAATCCATGGAACACACGAATCACCCTACTTGATCCCAACTCCACCGCCCAAATGTCTAACACATCTCTCGTATATAATCATCCCACGAGGAATACTTCTACAATTCTTTCATGTCATATAACAAAATCTGAATCTCACCAGCAGACTAACCAGGCGAGCATCGCAATATTAATGATGCATTCGTAAGTCAAAACACAATGCGCCTTCTGAAATACACACCGTTCTTAGGCAATACCAAGTAGTGATAGTATCCATTTAGACATCTGAAACCGTCTGTGCTGTCTAAGAATATATGACTTTCCCTTCAATATGGAACCGCAACCTTGCACATCCAAAATTCAATCTCGTTCAGTCAGAAACATTCTATTTGATCTCATCTAGGAGGAAATCCCAATACGGAAGATGTTTCCTCACACCAATAGGAAATATTCACCCCAAACCGTGATAGAAATCATCGAGAACCCCTTGGAAATCCATTGGCACATACCCAAGCTATCAGAATTGAATCCCTCTAACTCAACCAAGCCACACAGTTGCCCAAAACCCATGAGCATGGCCACGAAACACCTGTGGAGACCCACCACATCACAAGTACCCAAGGAGCCGATCACATCATTACCGTGTTGATCCAATTTACTATCAAACCGCCATGTTTCCTCGGAGTTCCTTCTAGATTACCCTCAAGTTGATACCCCTCCTTGTGAGAACACCGTGATCCTTACCCCAAAGCTCGCCATAAGAAATTCTAGCATAAAAACCGCACCGCCCTAAGGCCCAAAAGCCGATGCATTCCCTCTCAGCACCCCAAAGTACCACAACTAAGGCACCCGCTCTGAAGGGAACTTCTGTGAATCTAAAGTCGTTCCCTCTACCACTTAGTCATCATGTTAATGAAATTCATAATCCACAATGATATAGAAATACCGCGAGCCTCGACACCATCCAATGTAAATCTTAAACTCTAGCTACGACCACTATGCCATCACTTAAGCTTCCTGAGTTTGAACTCATCAATAAGGCATGCGAGTCAAATTCGTTTCACAATTAAACAACACGAAAGCCTTTCAATACACCCATAACTCGAGACTATACGCCACATCAAGATAGAAACCAACGCCCATTACCCCTTTTTACAACTCAAGCAGACTCATTTCGTCATATTCAATCACCCGAATATAGTTCACAGCCACATCCTACTCGTCATTTAGTCACCCAACCACTCGCCTGCCATAATCTCCACTCATAAGGACACTACCGGACATATAAGTCCAAAAGCACATGCTCACACAATCGAGAACCCCGTGCTCAAGCTACAGTCACAACCCGGCCTTAAGTCCTCTAGACTGAACCATTATCAGCACACAGGAGTCATATCTCTCATCTCATCCAGGGACTCACAAGCCGTCGATGCTCCGTCGATACCGAGCGCTCGCATGCACAAACGAATGCGTGGAAGGAATTCAAAAAGTTACGCTCCAAGCAGAATCAATGTCGCATGATAAGGAAAGAAGGATGGGAAGTTTATCCTAAATGCCATGCAGCATCTTGAAGATAGGTATGGACGTCATCCTACCGATCTGCAAGACTCTACTTGACACTTGCTCATGACTCGTAGAACCTATGAACCTAGGGCTCTGATACCACCTGTCACGACCCAAAATCCACTAGTCGTGATGGCACCTAACCCAACCCGCTAGGTAAGCCAATTAACGATTATCCATTTTCAATTAACTTAATAAAATAATTAAACAAAGGAATTATCTTAGTCTTATACATCCCCAAGGACTGGTTGTACAAACCATGAGCTCCTAAGAATAGAATTGACAATCTGATATGAAGTAAATACATCTTCTATTTGAAAAGTACATAAACCGAGTTTTTCTTATAAATCTAAGGCTACCATGAACAAGAGGCAGCTACAACAGGAACGCAGATACATCTCCAATCACGGCAACCACCGAGCACAGCAATAACAATAGCCAATATCTGCACGTAATGTGCAGAAGTGTAGTATCAGTACAACCGACCCCATGTACTGAGTAAGTATCTTGTCTAACCTCATCGAAGTAGTGACAGGGCTTTGGTTAAAAGATGCTCATTGATGAAACCTGTAATGTAAACTAACAATAGAACTATACTACAGTACAATAGAGTAGCGCACACGAAATGATTATACAAAGCAATAACGGAGTACTAAAAGAAAACACAATTCAACAGGTATTAATATCTCACCCAATCCTTTCCTGAGAGCGAAAGCCAATAAATCATAACAATTACCTCAAAGCTTTTATAATGTGAGAAATATACTCAATACATCAAATCCAACGGCACGGCAATACCCTTCATGTATTTATCTCATCCTCACCAATTATGAAAAACAGTATCAGCCAAATGACAGAAATGCCGATAACATAAATGACAGAATGGGAAAAACGCAAATAGCTATGGAGGATGAGAATGTACATTAGAACATCCGTAACAGACTGAACAGAAAGCATAAAGATAATGACAATGATTAGGAAAAAGGAATGTAACTTCGACTAACTAGCAAGGTGAAGGCATGAAGACAATATGACAAATAAGGAAGCGGTCACATGATCTTTATAAGTTAGCAAGTAGGGACATGAACGACTAGTATGGAAGAAGACCTACACTTAAGTGCAACAAAACATCTGACATAGATGAAATCATAACAACAGGAAATAGGCATGATATTAGGAAGTTTAAACAACTAGAAGGCATGATAGTACGACAAAAAAGGTGATAGAGGATAAAGACAGAATAGTAATGACATATCACATAAGAACCAGGAACACGATAATAACAATTCCATGTAAAGACATGAAGGTATCTGCAAGAAAGAAATATCACAACATAATGCATATCTCTCGTCCTCACTTGCACAGAAACACCCTTCGTGCCATGAACTCACCATAACATGAAAGCGTAATAATATAAATACAATAGCACGGCATTACCCTTCATGCTTTTACTCACATAACATGGCACGACATCACCCTTCATGCTTTTACTCACAATGATATGGCACGGTATCACCCTTCGTGTTTTTACTCTCAATAATATGGCACGGCATCACCCTTTGTGCTTTTACTCTCAATAATATGGCACGGCATCACCCTTCGTACTTTTACTCTCAATAATATGGCACGGCATCCCCCTTCGTACTTTAACTCTCAAATAATATGGCACGGCATCACCCTTCGTGCTTTACACTCTCCCTCACATGATAATATATAAACAAAGGCACGGCATCACCCTTCATGCTTTACACTCTTCCTTACCAAGCATATGTATATCAATGACAAACAAGGCAGGAAGCATAAATAATGTCAAGGAGAGTGTTTAAATTGATATTTCAAATGAATCCCAATCACAACTTTCCAAGCCAACAATAGTTCAATAAACCCACAAGAACCTTATTATTCAAGTATTCTAACAAATTTCACAAATGATTTACAACACAAGTATAGAATCTAGTATCTCAAGAATGTCGGCCATAGCAATGCATTAATGATTATGCATATTGATGACCAAATTAAACATACCAATGTATTCTCAGAATTTCCATCAAATTTGATCAAGTTATAATAAGCTAAATCTTAGTTTCTAATATTTAATAATATATTCTTAGTATCTAGGAGCCAAGTAAGGCATGAGGCAAGAAGATCAAGTGATTCTACAAGACGCAATTTATAACATAATTTACCCCCGAGCATGGTTACCCTGGCACATGCATATATGCTCGTCACCTCATATATGTATCACCCCCGCATGTAGCAAACAATGTCAAATAATAGGAATAATTCCCTCAACAAAGTTAGGCAAAACACTTCGGGTGATATGACCTCCGGGCGGCTCAAATCTAATCACAATAACTTCAAAGCACAAATAAACTCGTAAGATACTATTCCGGATCATAAAGCCTCAATTTTTAACAAAGTCTAAAAATTGACCCAAAAGTCGACCCCCGGGCCCGCACATCGGAACCCGGTAACTTTCACAAAATACTGTCACCCATTCAAGTACGAGTCCAACCATACAAGTTTCACTCAAATCCGACTCCAATTCGATGTTCAAAAGTCAAAATTTCATATTACGAACTTTAGGCCAAAACCTCCAATTTCCTCTATAAAATTCATAATCCAATTACCAAAAACGAGGGTAGATTCGTGATATAAGATAAAAAAAATGAGTAGAGAACACTTACCCTAGTCCAAAACATGAAAATTGCTCCAAGAATTGCCTCAATCCGAGCTTGGAAATATTAAAATAAAGTCAAAATCGCGATTTGCCCAGGTCTTTTATGCATCGCGAATGCGGAAGACTATCGTGTTCGCGAAGAAGAAAACAAAAGCTGCCAAGAATACCCTTCGTGAATGCGAGAAACGGGATGCGAACGCGATGAACAAGGGACAGGACTTACGCGAACGCATAAGAGACACGCGAACGCGAAGAGGAAAATGATCACCAGTGCCCGGGGCCTGATTTGCACTTCGCGAACGCGAAGAAGGAGGTGGCAGAACTTCGCGAACGCGAGAGGGTAGCTGCGAACGCGAAGAGGAAATATTCCACCCTCCAAAATAACACTGCGCGAATGTGAGTGCAAGGACACAAACGCGATGAAGGAAAACCAGATGACAGATTCAGCAGTCAAAATAAGAGAAAAATGACCTGTAGCCCACCCGGAACACACCCGAGGCCCCCAGGACCCCATCCAAACATACCAACAAGTACCATAACATGACACAGACCTACTCGAGGTCTCAAAACACACAAAACAACATCAGAACGACGAATCACACCTCAATTCGAATTCAATGAACTTGAAACTTCAAACTTCCACAATCGATGCCGAAACCTATCAAATCAGGTCTGATTGACCTCAAATTTTGCACACAAGTCACATTTGACATTACGGACCTGCTCCAACTTCCGGAATCAGATTCCGACCCTGATATCAAAAAGTTCACTTCCGGTCAAACTTCTCAAAAACCTTCAAATTTCTAACTTTTGCCAAACGACTACAAAATGACCTACGGACCTCCAAATCCATTTCCGGACGAGCTCCCAATACCATAATCACCATACGGAGCTATTTTCAGACTCGAAATCCCAAACGGATATCGATAATATTAAAATGCACTTCAACCCAAATATGATAAAATTCTTCCAAAATGCTAACTTCTACAATAGGCGCCGAAATGCTCACGGGTTGTCCAAAACCCAATCCGAACATACGCCCAAGTCCGAAATCATAATACGAACCTGTTGGAACCTTCAAATCTCGATTCCAAGATCGTTTACCCAAAAATTCAACCTTAGTCAATTCTTCCAACTTAGAGCTTAAATCTTGAAGTTCATCCTTCCAAATCGATTTCGGATAACTTGAAAACCAACACCGACGATTTACGCAAGTCATAATACATCATGAAGAGATGCTCGAGCTCTTAAAATACTGAGCGAAGTGTAGATTCTCAAAACGACCAGTCGGGTCGTTACATCTGAGAGCATAGGCAGTTTGGCATATTTACCCGTAGTGAAGAGGGCACTAGCTATGGACGTTCAGGCTTTGGCCAATCGATTTGTGAGATTGGATATTTCGGAGCCTAGCCGATTTCTTGCTTGTTTTGCAACACAGTCCTCATTATTGGAGCGTATGAAGGCTCGCCAGTTTGATGATCCTCACTTATTGGTATTTAAAGACACTTGAGGAAATATGATGCAGTCTCAATTATTGTGGACCGGTTGAATAAGTCTGCACACTTCATTCCGGTGATGACTTCCTATTCTTTAGTGAAGTTGCCTTCGATTTACATTCGGGAGATTATCCGCCTGCACGGCGTGCCCATTCCCATAATTTCTGTGTAATACCCCGGAAAATTTTGAAGTACTTAAGTGTAAAGCCCAGTAAAATTTTTGCAAAAGAAAATAATATTTCGTGATGCCGAATTGGGCTTGCGTGTTTGAGTATTGTATAAATTCTTCGCGGCTCAGACTTTTTGGGTTGAACAATGCACTGAGGGATAAAGAAAAATTTTTGGCAGAGAAATGCATTTCTGCGGTCCATTATGCGACCACAGAATCACTATACGGATCGCATAATGGCCGCAGAGTGAGGCAGGAGAGGGGCAGTTTTGGATGCCATTCTGCAGTCGACTATGCGATCGCAGAACAGGTCTACGGGCCGCATAGTGACTGCAGACCCAGATAGATTTTTGTTAGTTTTGGACCCCAGTTATGCGGCCGATATGCGGTCCACATTTTGATTATGCGATCGTATATGCAATCGCAGACCTTATTCCGGAGGTTCATTTTTGGGTTTTTAAAACCCGACCCTACTTCGTTAAATACACGCTTTGGGCCATTTTTGAGCTAAAATCTGACATTTTAGAGTGAGAGAGTGTGCCCTAGAGTGAGAAGGTGCTCCTCAATAATTGTTCTTCAATTCTTGCTCGAATCTTGGAAGATTAACAAGGATAACCCACAAGGTCTTCATTTTAGAGGTAAGATTCTATACCCTAACCCTCAATTTCGAATCTTGTCTAGAAATGGGTAATTAGCAAGAT
This sequence comes from Nicotiana tomentosiformis, assembly GCF_000390325.3. Classification (NCBI taxonomy): domain Eukaryota; kingdom Viridiplantae; phylum Streptophyta; class Magnoliopsida; order Solanales; family Solanaceae; genus Nicotiana; species Nicotiana tomentosiformis. The sequence continues at coordinate 37,845,605 of NC_090823.1, forward strand.
AATTTTTGGGCATAAGAGTTGTTATTTTACATGCATGTGATATTAAGGGGTGTAGGGAAATTGTTGAACTAAGCATGGTAAAGAATGGGTTGTGGGATGATGGAATCCTCCATAAAAGGACCTTGAAACCTTAATGCACACCTAGTGTTTGATAAAATGCTCAAATGAGCTAGAACCATGTTCATCTTCCTAATTTTGGTTCAATTTTATTATATTTCTACAATAGATTGAAGTTGCTAAGAATTCCGAAATATTTTAGAGTTTAAGGAAGCTCAATTGAGGTATGTTGGCTAAAATCTTCTCTTAGGATTGAATCCCATGATATTCATGTAATTTATGTAAGACCCGAGTGGTTCATGATAAAATTGGCTATTCCGAGTAAGCTTTGTGTTGAAAGATATATGTCAATAACTATCCTAAATGCTTTATTCATGTTATGTTATCAATTGAGGATGTGTTCAAGTATGGTCTGTGCATTAATAATGTTCGACTTCAAGTCAAATTCAAACGAGGGCTATTATGCCAAATTTAGTGAAGAATCTCTATGTGCCTTAGACTCTTAATTGCTTACAGGTGTACTACACACCTTGATTTGAATTGTTGTTGTTAGTGATGATGATGTTGATGTTTGAAAGTAAAAAAGTGAGCTTGAAATACTAAATACGGCCAACGCGCCAAGAATGATTTTATAATTATGGCCATTAGTGCCAATGAAATGAAAATATGTGAAAGAAGTATGAAATGCGATGATTGATACAAAAGGTTGATGTCTAGAATAAGACAGCCTAGCCGATCGGGTCGTGATCGGACACCATGCCGCACACATGGTGGTAATTGTGCTGGAAATTATAATTGATATTGAGAGTAATTGTGGTTGATGTCTCTAATGAGATAGCCTAGCCGATCAGGTCATGATCGGACTCCGTGTTAAAGACTATGGTATTGATATTGAGAGTAATTATGGTTGATGTCTCTAATGAGATAGCCTAGCTGATCGGTTCGTGATCGGACTTCTTGCTGAGAGTACGTTGGTATTGGTATTGTGAATAATGGTATATCGATACTAAAAATCTCCCAATGTGAGATATGAAAATTAATTTGAACACTGTCTTGATCCTACATTGAGGTTTGATGTTGTTTAAGTCTTACATTGATATTATGATATTCTTGTTTGTATTATTTATCATTCTATTGAGAGGGTGTTTTGTCATTTATATTAGAACTATTCCATATGTACTAATGTACCTTTTGCCGGGGGCGCTGCATCTTCAATGGATGCAGGTGGTTCCACAACATGAGACATTGATCAGTGTTAGCGGTACATCCTCTCCCCAGCTGACTTGGTGAGCCCTACTTCATTTCGGGGTCATGTATCTTTTGTTCCTCGTGTATTGTGTTTGAGGTATAGCCGAGACCTTGTTGCCAGCATTATCATAGTACTCTTTTGTATCTATTAGAGGCTCCGTAGGCATGGTGTGGGTTGTGTATTGGTGTTGGGAAAGTCAAACTATGTTATATTGTGGTTATATTATTGGTCCATTTGAGACTTTAAAAATGATGAAACTATTGGTAATGAATTGGTATTGTAGACATGAACACCTTTTGTCTAATTATTGAAAATATGTATTATCTTCATTCATGGATGAGTTGGGTAGAAGGAAATCTAACAAGCTTGCTCGGTCGGGTTCACTTGGTTGAGCATCGGTCGCGCTCCCCAATTTCGGGACGTGACATTCTGGCCAAGGCAAGTAATTCACATTGCATTTTGGGAGGGTTGTGTAGTGTGAGTTGGGCACGTGGGTCGAGTTGAGTACCAAGTTTCATCCTCAGACAGACGGACAGTCTGAGCGCACTATTCAGATCTTGGAGGACATGTTACGTGCTTATGTTATTGATTTCGGAGGTTCATGGGATCAATTTTTATCGCTCGTAGAGTTTGCCTACAATAACAATTATCAGTCGAGAATCCAGATGGCTCTGTATGATGCCTTATATGGGAGGCGATGGCATTCGTCGATTGGTTGGTTTGATCCCGGAGAGGCTAGATTGTTGGGCACTGATTTGGTCCATGATTCTATGAAGAAGGTCAAGGTGATTCAGGAGCGACTTCGTACACCTTAGTCTAGGCAGAAGAGTTATACGGACCGGAAGGTTCGAGATGTGGCTTACATGGTGGGTGAGAAGGTTCTTCTCCCAGTGTCTCCTATGAAGGGCGTGATGCGGTTTGGGAAGAAGGAAAAGTTGAGCTCGAGGTTTATTGGCCCGTTTGAGATCTTGGAGAGAGTTAGGGAGGTTGCTTATAGGCTTGCATTGCCTCCTAACCTATCAGGGGTGCATCCGATATTTTACGTTTCTATGCTTTGGAAGTACCATAAGGATAGATCACATGTGTTGGACTTCAACACAGTGCAACTTGATGAAAATCTGACCTATGAGGAAGAACCGGTAGTTATTCTCGACTGGTAGATTCTCAAGTTGAGATCTAAGAGTTTTCAATATATGAAAGTGCAATGGAGAGGTCAGCCGATTGAGGAGGCTACGTGGGAGTCCGAGTCTAATATGCAGAGTAGATACCCCCACCACTTTACCAGTCCAGGTACATTTCTATGTCCGTTCGAGGATGAAAGTTTCTTTTAGAGGTGGAGAATATGATGGCTTGATAGGTCAGTTTGAGTACTAGAATTAAATTTCAGTATTCTGAGACCTCCCATAGCTTCATTTTATGTTTTTTTATTTGCATTCGAAGTCCGTGTCGTTTTCCGAAAATGTTTTACATAAAAATTTGAAGAAAATGTGATTTTTGGCCTAAAATATGTCTTGAACTGACCACGGTCAACGTTCTTGGTAAACGACCTTGGATTAGTGTTTTGAAGATTTCAATAAGTTCGTATGATAATTTTGGACTTGTACGCATGTTTGGTTGGGGTCCGGGGTGACTGTAGCGTATTTCGGCGCGTTATGTGAAAAATTATGAAAATGAGTTTTAAAGTTGAAAATTCTTGAGTTTGATGATGGATTCGTGTTATTTGATGTTATTTTAAAGATTTGAGGTAGAGAGCAATTTTGTATAATGTTATTACACTTGGGTGCATGTTCAGTTTGGAGCCCGAGGGGCTCGGGTGAGTTTCAGGTACGTATCAGATGAGTTTGGATGATTTTTAGACTGCTGGTGCAATGTCTGGTGCAGCTGGGCTACAAGTCTCGCAAATGTTAAGACCTGCTTCCAAAGACGAGCTTCGTTTTTGCAGAGTCAAGCTTGCATTTGTGGAACATAGGCTGGGACTAATGACTTCACAAATACGAAGTCATGATCGCATTTGCAATAAGAAGAGGTCCACTTTTGCGATCAGATAGTCGCTTTTGTGACTGGGTGACCGGAGTAGAAGGCTTCCCAAATGCTAAGCCAAGCCGCATTTGCGATTGGAAGGGATCCGCAAATGCGACTTTTGTGTCGCAAATGCGACATCAGGGAACCGTTGCACAATTTGCTTTTGCGGGCTAATGTTTGCATTTGTGGGCGTCGTAATTGCGAACAAGAGTTCACAATTGCAATACCTGTAGCAGGGTAAAATAGGGGAAATTGGGACTTAGCTCATTTCACTCTATTTTTCAACCTTAAACACTCTAGAGGCAATTTTCTTGAGGGCTTTTCTTCCCAAAATCATTAGTAAGCAACTTTAACTAATTTTTAATTAATTCCCGTACTTTTCATGAGTTTTTAACATCAAATCTAGGAATATCATGGTAGAAATTAGGGGTTTTGGGTAGAATTTAAGGATTTCGTAAAATTGAGATTAGACCTCAAATTGAGGTCGAATTTCGAAACAAATCATGTGACCAGGCTCGAGAGTGAATGGGTAATCGGATTTTGGTCTGGATCTCGAATTTTGGTCTGGATCTCGAATTTTGACCAAGCGAGCCCGGGGTTAACTTTTATTGACTTTTTCAATTTCATCAAAGATTGAACTGTTTTTATTTGTGGGTAGTTTTTAAAGATTATTTTGAATTGTTTGAATGATATTTGTCTAGATTTGTTCAATTTTGAGGCTTGTTCGAAAAGAAAAACCGTGGTTGATTGTTGATTGGATTGCGGAAAGAGGTACGTGTCATGTCTAACTTCGACTTAAGGAAATTAGGACTTGTTGGTCTATTTGTTACGTGAATTATGTAAGAAAATGACATATATGCGAGGTCACGAGTGTATATGTATTTTCATGGGTTAAAGCATGCTTCATCACTTATTCCATGTTATCTTTTGTTATATGCTTTTATTGCTACATGATCTTACTTATTGTCCATGCCTTACTTATTATATGTCATTTAGTTGTTACCTGTTTTGATTTATTCATTTCTCGCTCAACATCTGCTTACCTGATATGTGTTTCCTACCTGTATTAATTGTAAATATTCATTGTCCCATGTCCTTACTTGCCTTTATTGTCTTTGCGTTACTTGTTGCACTTTATTATGTTATATCTGACTGTGGGAGTCATTTAGTTGTTCTTGTGTTAATGAATTGTCTAAGTTTATGATTCTGAGGTATTGGTTATTCACCGTTTATACTGATAGTTCCTTGATGTTCCGTACACTTTAGTTTCCTTTTTGTGTTGAGATTCTGTTATTGGTTGCGTTGAATTGTTTATGGTTATGAGTTGATATTGGGAACAGGTTTAGCGCCGCAATAGTATTGAAATGAATTGATATTGGGATCGAGTTACACGCCGCAACATATATTGATATAATATTAGAATCGGATTGCACGCCGCAACAAATATTGATATAATATTGGAATCGGGTTGCATGCCACAACAGATATTGTGTTAATATGGGATCGAGTTGCACGCCCCAACAAAGTATAATGAGTTACAACTATTGGTAGCTGTAGTATTTTATTTCTGAACTGTAAAATGAGGTTACAAGATGATGTTATTCTGGGGCCCTCTGTTAGATGACCTTCAGGTCCCATTCTTATTAGTTTACTGCTTTATTTGTATTTCTGTCTTTCGTTACTATTATTCGTACAGGTTTATTGTGAGTGTCTTGTCATAGCCTTGCCACTACTTCGTCGAGGTTAGACTCGACACTTACAGAGTACATGAGATCGGTTGTACTCATACTACACTTCTGCACTTCTTGTGCAGATCCCAGTGTTGGTCCTAGCGGCGCATAGAGTAGACTACTAAGATCCGACTACTGTAGGATACTTGAGGTAGAGTTGCTCGATGTTTGTAGTCCCTGAAGCCCCCTTCTATCATATTTTTACTCTTTATCTAGCTTAAGACAATTGTATTTTATTGCGGACCATATTTATAGTATTCTAGTCGCTCATATACTTGTGACTACGAATTTCTGGGATATGTTTAGACTGCGTTATGATTTTATTTATCACATGTATTTCAGATTATTTCAGTCTTAAATTATTAATATTCTACTTTTGAATTGTTAAAATTGGTTGATATTTTAGCTAACGTTGGCTTGCCTAGCAAGTGGATGTTAGGCGCCATCACGGCCCCGTGGTTGAGATTTCGGGTAGTGATAGGAGGCCATTCCCACTTTGTCCCGAATAACTTCATTCCTAATCTTATCTCTCCTGGTACAACCAATCATCCATCTCAACATTATCATATCAGCTACTCTCATCTTCTGCACATGAGAGTTTTTGACTGGCCAATACTCAACCCCATATAGCATAGTTGGTCGGACCACCATTTTGTAAAATTTACCCTTAAGTCTAGGCAACACATTCTTATCACATAGCACACCGGATGCAAGCCTCCATTTCATTCATCTCGCACCAATACGATATCCTCATCGATCTCCCTGTTACCTTGGATAATAGACCCGAGATACTTGAAACTATCCCTCTTGGGGATAACTTAGTATCAAACTTCACATCCACGCGTGCTTCAAAATTTTAAACATAATATTTAAAATGAAAATATGAATTCTAACCTTGGAATGAAGAAAATATTAATTGAAGCACATGCCCTTGTTATGATTCAGATTTTTCTTTTCCTTTTCCCTTTTTATTAGTTACTGCAACTATGCAATGTCTTTTGCGAGTTAGAATCCCCAATTACTAATTTCTCTATTTCCTTTTTAGAGTTCTTCCTCTCTCAGCATTTCAATAAAATTCCAAAGAAAGAGAAAACAAATGACTAAATTTGCTCTATTTGGACAAAAGTAACCCCCTTAGACTGCAGACTCCACTTCTCCCTCTCGTCACCTCCCCATTATCGGTCTACACAAAATCGGAAAATAGCTCGTGTGAGCAGACATCAGTGAATACTGTGTTGCGAAGTACACTCGCTCCAAATTTTACTGCATCATCTCAAGTATAATTTTTCCGGTAAATTGATTTGATCTTTTGTTTCTGTTATGCAAGCCCCAATGCACATTTAAAGCATCCCTAAAATTTGATTTGTGTTGATATTTTCACTTAATTACTTGGTTATTTTAGAGATCATTAGTCATTTAAAATCTAGTGGAGAAAGTAAAATCATTTTTCCTTCAGTATACATAACAAAGAATTGGCTTCTCTTTGTTTCCTATAGGTAATATGTTTCAGAGATTTTCTTTTGTGTGTAGTTTTTTATTAGTAGGTCAATGAATCATGCTTGCGCAGATACCTAAATTAATCCACCAGAGCAGTCTGCTACTGTATCGAAGGTCCAAACTTTAACAAGGGTAGTCACCCTTATTAAAAGTTTAGGTTTTGATAATGTGGTTGATACTTTCTCAATCAATATCATCATCTCATAGGGTAAAGTGAGCAAGCTTAAAGTTATTTTTTTTTTAAATATAGAAAGGTATCATTATTTTTGGGATAGACCAAAAAGAAAATTACATCACATAAATTGGGACCGAGGGAGTAGTTTATTGAGTGTTTTTGTTTCAATATTACCTTGAGTTGAGACCCCATGCTTATCCTGGCATTGGCTGTTGGGCAGCTCTGTGTTTCCTACAGCTTTACCTGAGTTGTGAAAAATGTTTTCTTCCAAGGAATATATTTTTGGCTGAAAGGGGGAATTGATTTCCTTTTACTTATAGGATGGAAGTCATTTTCTTTTGCAGATACCCCAGCTTTTATATTTGACAATACAGGATGGCGGTTGTAGAGCCTTCCCCCTCGTTGGGTATTTTAGTAAGAGAACCAGAGGGGTTTGCTATATGGAATGGACCACCTTTCCCGAGCGGTCAACCTGGTATCAAGCTTGATAGGGTTCCTTGTACCAGTGCAAAGTTCAGTGAAGATGGGTCCAAACTCATGGTTACAAAATCAGACTCCGTTATTAGCATCTTTGATTGCAAAACATTAAAAGAGATTAGGTCTTTTAATGTCCCAAACGTTCTTGCAGCTGTCATATCTCCTTGTGGAACTTATCTTCAGACCTTCCAGAAATGTTCATCTCCTCAGGATAAGAACGTGGTCTTGTGGAAGATAGAAAATGGTGAATATGTTTACCAACTCTTCCAGAAAAATATAACAAAAGTTACATGGTAAATTTTCTTGTGTTTTGGCTGTCAATGTGGAAATTGATGCACAGAATTTTAGAGTATTTTATTCACTTGCACTCTGATTTTTTCAGGCCTTCAGTACGTTTCAGTTCGGACGAAACTGTTGCATGTCGATTGGCAACAAATGAGATCCAATTTTTTGATCCTAGGGATTTCTCTAAGGGATTCGTTAATCGGCTTCGAGTTCCTGCGATTGCTGCATTGGAGCTTTCTAAAGCCCCTGGATCCTATGTGGCTGCATTTGTTCCAGAATCCAAGGTCTATTTTGCACTTCACGAAGAAAATTATTGGATACTCATTGAATTATCAATTTGAAACATCCATGTATTATCCTCTCGTCGATGAATGTGCATTTTATATGCCTCCTGACTTTTTAACTAATCCATATTATGCTTGTTATTAGAGAACTTGACACAGACTAATGCTGAGCCCATTCAGTCAAGTCTCATTGAAGTGCATCCCATCCTAAAAGTTTCTCTATAGATTCAAAAGCTTTTTCCAGTAGTTGTTCAAGCTGCTCCTTAATGTAATAAAAAATACACTTTGAGGCTTTGGGAATATATGGCAGGCTTTCATAACGAATTCTATACGGGAGGTACATAGTAATCCAGATATCCACGAGCTGTCTTGCTGGTTTTAAAGAGTTGTATTTCTGCACAGCACAGTACAATATGTCTGTTTGTAGTGAAAGCTGAGGGGAAGCTACTCGAGAGTAGTCAACAAAGTGAATCTGAGAAATTGCCTGAATATTTTGGAATTATTTTTGGCATAGTAATATCCAAAAACCAATATGAAAAGATAGGCGTAATGGAAGAGTAAAATACTTCCTTAGTTTCGTGCAACCAGATTACAACACAACATAAAATTCTTCAAGTGTCGTGTGCTTAAGGCTGCCAGTCCTCAGGGTTCCCATTTAACCTTTTGGAAAATTAATTTATGCAGGGAATGCCAGCCAGTGTTCAGATATATGCATGTGGAAAGGACTTACAAAGTCAAGCTGTTGCTCGGCGCAGCTTCTTCCGCTGCTCAACTGTGCAACTGAGCTGGAACTCTGGTTCTACAGGGCTCCTAGTGGTGGTCCAATCAGATGTTGATAAAACAAACCAAAGCTACTATGGAGAATCAAAGTTGAACTACTTGACTACTGATGGGACCCATGAAGGGCTTGTTCCTCTCCGTATGTTTTTTTTTCATCTTCTTAATCTTCAGCCAAAGTTATGGGTTGAATGAGTGAATTTGCGACTTACTGATCCTTGGGTATGTTGCAGGTAAAGACGGCCCTATTCATGATGTTCAATGGTCCTATTCGGGTAAAGAATTTGCAGTTGTTTATGGTTGTATCCTTTACCAACACCCCAAAACCCACCTCAAGGCTTCTGAAATTGTCAAGAATATTTGGAAGAAATGTTACAAAGTTTGAAGTTGGATGCAACTTTTTTCAAGACACCGTAGAAGTTTGAATATATGCACACTTATAACTAGTTGCTAAAGCTTAGAGCTTGGTTCTTCCATTATTCTCTCATTCGTGGTTCTGGGTGTTACTGTTTTTCTTTAATTATTCCTTTTAAAATCTTCTCTCTCGCTTAAGAGGAGAAATACACAATAAAAAATGTGAGACAAGTGCTAAATGGTGGAGGACATCTAGCACACATATTCTTTCCGCTCTGCAATTTACAGAGGAGGTCCAAGGTGAAGTGCATTAGCTCATTGCTTTTATATACTCAGCAAACATGTACTCTGTTCATTAATAGGGTCTAAATTTTTAGTCCTAACAAAGAAGCTTTTATTTCCTCCCCTGAGTGGATTTGTTCAAGATTATTTGCAACTAGTATCCGCCTTCAAAGCAATGCCATAGCAATCGAGGAGTTAGAGTAACAACCTTGGGAACCAAGGCTCAAATCTAGGAGAGATGACACTAGGTGAATTTATCCCATCTGCCTAAGCATTAGCTGGTAGAGTTACTTGATACCTATGCTTGTCGTAAGTAGTAGATTCTCGGTGGATTAGTTGAAGGTGCAAAATATCCTCGACACCGCTGTTATTAAAAGATATGCAGCTAGAATTCCTATATTTTCTCTTGAATCCATTGTTTCATATATTTTCTGGATGTTGCTGCTATTCCTTAAATCACTTAGTTATGCCTGCTATGGCTACGGTGTTCGACAAGAAGTGCAATCCTCTACTTGAGCTTGGAACAGGCCCATACAACACTATCAGATGGAATCCGCTGGGGAACTGTATCCTTTTCTTAGAAAAGACATTCTTTTTCTAATATGTCAGCATTGTTTCTAGTTGGTCATTGGAAAAAAGGGCTAGTTCAGCCTGCTAGTTTATTTCCACCCGGCAGTTACTGCTTTTGCTTGCCTTAATCCTTGTTCCACAGTTATATGCTTGGCAGGCTTTGGTAACTTACCAGGAGACATGGTATGTATATCTAGATGATTACTATATTCAGAAGTCGGAAATGTCCATAACTCTTATATCTGTTTCAAGTATCATGGATTGCTATTACCTATAAAAAAAGAAGACTTTTGACACATAGACTAAATATAAACAAAGTACCAACATTTTCCTTATTACCAACAATTAAATGAGAGATGGAAAGAGTTCGACATATCCCTTGATGTGTAGTTATTTTAATTCAAAATCAGCTTTTATATCAAGTGGCATCCTAACTCATGTGATTAAGAGTAAAATAGGGATGTTAAAGGAGTCAATCTTTCCGAGATAGAATAAAAAGAAAAGAATGTCATATAAAATAAGATCAAGGAAGTAGAATACTAGATTTAAGTGCTAAATAGAACACAAAATGATCAACTTCATTGGAGGCATGCCAAACTTTTAACTATTCTAAGCTTGCTGCTTAGCAAATCATGCTCGAGGAGATTCTTTAGAACATACAGCGATCAACATAGTCAGTGTACAAGACCATTTGATTCTCCCTGTGCAAAACAAAACCCAATGGAATTATCAGATAGTTAGTGTAGGTAGTGTTAGATAGTTAAGCGCAAACAATAATTTTTAATACTCTCCCCGTCCCATTTTATGTGATGTTGTTTGATTGTGCGTGGAGCGTAAGAAAGAAAGACTTGAACTTCTGGTATGAAACAAGTCATATATTCATGTGGCTATAAATCATCTCATCAAGGGTAAAATGAGAAGTTTAAAGTTAAATTGTTTCTAAATATAAGGGGTCATTCTTTTTGGGAAAGACTGAAAAGGAAAGTGCATCACATAAGTTGGGACGGAGGGAGTAATATAATATACACATCTAAAAATATATATTTATTAATGTAGTATCATCTACTCGTAAAAAAAAAGTAGTATCAGGTGGGTAAAACAGCGATGTACATGGTAAAGTGTCCCTATAGAGGGATTAATGCGTAAGTCATTATTCATCGCTCATTCTCTCCGTCTGTTATCCTTGTTTCTCTTATATCTCATATGACATCTAGTTTTTGCTAGAAATTACTATGCATTTACCAGTAATATTCGAGATAAGAAAATGTCATTCACCGCATATTATTCCTAAAACCGTCTTGTTTATCTGAGTCTTCTTTGCTTCTTGTGAGTGTTATGCATCAACCAACATACGACGAAACCAAGAATATTTCAGCAAACAAAATTCGAGAAGCCACGCCTTAAGTGGAGGTCACACACTGATTAGGGTGCAGATTTTTATTAGGAGATCCACTCCATGTGCTCAGCGCGTGAACTCTATTCAGACAATTCAGTGAATTTCTTGCTTTCATGGCAGTTGATTTTCCATTCCCAGCCTAACCAATCTCGATCACCTGAACCTTAATTCAGCGTGGCTCAAAAGTTCCTCCTTTCCTCTTTTTTTATCCTGTGAGATTAATGTAATATTCCGACTCGCTGGGGTCGACTACCTGAGAATCATCCCATCCAACTTTCATATTTTTCCAGTGGTTTTGCCTAGTTTATGACGATAGTGTCTTTTGCTGACAAAGATCTTACTGTACACCCACTTTCAATAGGATTATCCTGCACCATAAGCCTCAATTATAACCTGCGACATTCTCCAGTGATTTTCAATTGTTCTCTAGCTTTCTTTTGGGTGAATTTTCTCGATGAATACAATATCTGTGATTTTTATGACGAACAGATGTTCAAAGATCTCATTCTGACAGATTTTTCGGGTTAATTTCCCAGCAAGCTCGTCTGTTCATCAATTTCCTACCATTTCCTCAGACATTTTGGCCTCCTTCAATTAAGTCATAGTGATTGGATAATTTTGATCACAAGAAAATAAGATATAGTGATTTATGTGGCACCTAAGGGTGTGGCCTTAAGTGGGTGCAACCTTGGAGATCAAGGTTCAAATTCTAGCCGAGACAAGAAGCACTAGGTAACTTCTTCCCATCTACCTATGTCGTGGTAGACAGAGTTGGCCGGTACCTATGCTAGTGGGAGGTAACAGGTACCCGGTGGCCGGTGAAATAGTCTACGTGCATGCAAGCTAGCCTAGACATCATCGCTAAAAAAGAAAGGGAGGATATGGTGATTTATGTGGTTAGATGGTTTCTTTTATCTCATTAAAATGAGCTCCTTTAGTATATGGCACTTAAATAGTAGTCTTAGGCTTGCAGTTTTAGTTGTTCAAATTGGTAAACTATTACCTATATCTCTTAGTCCTCCATTCTTGTTATTTGGGTTGTTGGCTCAGCAACTTCTACTCATATTTGTGCTAATAAACCACTCTGGCAAGTGCAGCCTGCCTGCACCTTGACCTTCATTTATGGTAGTTATCTGAACAATTTAGACGACTGTATTTGGCCATGTCTACCTGGAGGTTGAGAAAGTTCCTATTAAATCTTAGTTGATTCATAGAGTGATGCTTGCCTGTGATCTTGAATTACAACTTTCTTCTGCTTATTTAGCTTAGCTTTTGAGCGATTAGTCATGACTTCAGGCATTCTGGGACTACAAGGAAAAGAAGCAGCTTGGAACTACAAGGGCTGAATTGTCAGTAACAAGTGAATGGTCTCCTGATGGTCGGTACTTTATGACTGCCACAACAGCTCCACGCCTTCAAGTTGATAACGGGTATGCATATGTTTGAGAACCTTCAAGCTGATTTTGTTTTTAAAAGAATGTGCTTTGGCTAAACGGTAATTTGAGAACCTAATATACAATTTTTTTAAGTTGTAGCTTGCGATGATAAGACAAGTAGTCGTTTGGTAGAGTGCATTAGAAAAAATAATGCATGCATTAGCTTTGTGTATTAGTAATACCTTGTTTGGTATACTTTCTCAACCTATGTATAACTAATACAAGCATTAGTTACACACCCTATTTGGTATCATCCTATGCATAGCTAATGCATAGCAAACCATGGTATTAGCGATACCAAGGTTCTTAATACATGCATAAGCTTAGTTAAAGACCTAATTGCCCCTCAAATCCCTCAAAACCTATTCTGAATACTTTTCGCCATATTTTGTATAATTTTATATTGTGATATTTTAATTAATTTTTCTCCTTTAGCATTCTACTATAATAAAAAACATATCATATTTAATACTAAATTTGATTTGAATTCGTTCAAAATATGAACTGAAGTTTTCTTTATTTGTTAAAAATCTACCTATTTTTTTAATAATTGATATTTTGTATTATATGTCATAGTAATTAAATTTTTCTTCTCTTTTAACTTTAATATTTCAATTAGTTTTGCTCTCCTGTAAAAAAAAAGAAAGAAAGTTGGCATAAGAGAAAGTAAAGAATGTGGAGGGTAATAAAACTGTTGCAATAAAAATAGTGTACAAAGTTAAAGAATGTGGAGGGTGTTTTTGTAAACAACCAATTTTTTTAGAAATTACGCAATGCTTTAATATACCAAACCAAACAGTGGATAAGAAATTATCTCAGCATAACTAATGCCAGCATAACTAATCCCAACATTACTAATACCAGTATTATTAATACACCCTATTTAGCATTATTCTTATACCTCCTACCAAACAACCCCTTAGTGCGTTTTGCTCCATTTTATACCGTATCACAATATCTTGATAGCCGTCTGGATCACTTGCCTTCTTTCAATCTATTGGTTTAATAATGTCTTAAATCTTTAATCTAGTGGTCAACTTTTCAGATGCTGATGTTAATCCACCTGTATGTTTGTTATGGCAATTATCATCTATCTTCCTTACTAAAAATTGGATCTGTTGAATTATGGTCCTAATGCAACTGCATGAACTTATAATTATGTCGAGAAACCTTCGGTGATTCTAAAGAATGAGAAGCTAGTGATCATGCTTAACGTTGCCTTTGTTGGAAGAGTGAGGCAATGAATTCATTGGCTAAAAGACTGATTTTTGTTTTATCCAATCAAAAAATGTTTCCTTTGTTTGGAATGAGAGAAAGTGGACTGCCAGGTATATGCAAGCACATATATTTGGCCATTTTGTTATTAAATACATGATAGCTAATGCTCATTCCTTTCATGTTTCTGAAGGCTTAAAATTTTTCACCAGAATGGATCATTGTACTTCAAGAAGATGTTTGACAGATTGTATCAGGTTAATAGTCTTGCTAAATTTTTTTCTCCGAACCAACTTGCTCTGCCTGTTTACTTCTTTGTTCACTCCTCTGACAGGTTGATTGGAAGCCAGTGTCGGTAGAAAAATTTGGTGACATTGAAGACCTTGTGAAGACAGTTGGCTCGGTGAAAATAGATGAAGCTAAAGCGCCAGGTTCCTCCTGATTAAATCTTGTAACAAAGTTTGATGTAATGCCCAAGTACTTGTAATAATGGGAGCTGAAACCAAAATGTCTTTCCAGGGAAAGGATCAAAAGCTAACCAGGCCGTTCCAAAGGCTACACCTGCCAATCCTCCCGCAGCAAAACCTGCTGCTTATCGTCCACCTCATGCGAAGGTTGCTGCTGCAGTTCAAGCAGAGGTATGGAAGGGATTCTTTATTGATTAGTTATAACTTTTTTCTTTTGATAAGTCAGAGGTATTCATTGGTAGCACACCAAGCTGGTGTATAAAGTTCTTATACCTTACCATAATTGGTATTCAATCTAATAATTCTCAATGAAATTTATGGCATTTGATTACATGCTTAGAGCAAAATAACTTTGTTGAGCTTTTTGCATGTCATGCCTGGGTAGTTAATACTTTTAATTTCCCAATGGAGAACACTAACACTATGAATATGCTATGTTATTTCCTTCTATATTACAATGTAGAAACTACATTACATAAATGATACGGTATGTTTTAATATGATGATTACTCACTAGTGGGTTTTCTGAACAGCCATTACCTTTGTGAAGTTAACTGACCTTTTATGCAGCAACTAGAATATTTAGGAAGTTGGTTCCCTTGTAAAAAACTTCTTCAGTAATATTATATTGTAGCAAAGTTTCAAGAAAGTAAAGGTGTTTGATTATCATACTTTTGCTATTGTTAAGATATTCTCTCCCCACAATTTGACTAGAACGGTCACTCCATATACCCAATCTTTGGACTTAACATTATCCTCAGAATGGTTAATGCCATGTCAATTGTGAATTGGATTTAATGATGGTAAATAATAAGAAAAAATAAAAAGGCTAGCCCAAAATGCATGTATAATTTTCTTGAATGAAGCGTCCCTTCTCTACCTTTCGGTGATGAACTCTATTTCTGTCTCCTTAAGACATACAGGTGACGGAATCCCAAAAGAATATTAAGGTCCTTTATTGAATATGAGTAGCTCTTGTCTATAAACTTCATATGGTTTAGTTCGATAGCAATCAATCTGTAGAGAATAAAAGGAACTTAGGTATGTAATGTAATTCATTAGATATGTTGAGCTTAAGTATTCTAGAAGTAGTTACATGGATCTTTATCTTTCCTTCTTTTCTGTAAAACATTTCCTGAAATTTTAAAGCCAAATCTGATATTTCAGTTTATTACTGTCCATTTTTACTGGCAACTCATTTTCCTTTAGAACTCTCTTCCTTAGCACAGTTAAGAGACCTTAATAACTCAGCATACTAATGCGGGACTGTGTCAGCATCAGGATAGCCCTCAACTTTTTATTTTGTTTCTTCTGTCCACAAAACTGCAATTGGACCTATCGTGGATCTTGTTAACCCTAGTTCTCTTTTTTTTTGGTTTTTTTATCTTTTGCATTTTTTGGTTTCATTTTGTTTTGTCTGTCTTTGTTTGTTTGCTTCTTTCTTTCATATACTCCACCATGCACCCCCACATTGCAAGCTCTAAAATCCCTCTTTTTAGATCTGTCCAGCATTAGACCTGTTTGCATTGACCCCGCACTTGGCCCATAGTAGGTTTTGGACAAATTGTGAATCTAAAACTGATGTAGCATAAGTTTGGATCTTCATGTGTTAAATATAAGGAAGGAGGTTTCTTCCTTTTTGGACCCGGCATGTATGACAGAAAGAGCACGTGTAGGTTCTCTTGAGAGTTTACTTCGTCTGTTAATGGCTTTGATGATGGACTGTCTGGTGGGGGGTTTCTAGGTATAGGAGTGATTGTTTGAGATATAGAGAGACAATAGATAAATAACTATAGTAGCAAATATATGACTGTTTTTGGGAAATTAGAAAATGAGAAGAAAAAGGTGAGGTTAGACAGTATGCCGTTTGGAGGGAGCAAATGTACAATTTGTGAATTTTATTATAGTTCATCACTCTTAGGTGGGGCTGAGTGCGATTGAACTGATAATAAATTGGACATTTGGCACTTCTTGCTTGATCGTTCCTCTTCTTTTCGCCCGGGCAAGAGGATCCTGAACTTTTCAAATATGTTCTCTCACTCACTGATCCCTACCCCATTTGGATATAGAAAAGCTTTGGAAGGTTTCCCGAACTGAAAAGATACTGCTTTTCTGAATAGACTTTGTTCTGGAAAACAAACATAATTATTTTGAGGATATGGATAAAAAATACTTAGATGTAGGATTTCACAAAGAATAATATAGATATTCTCTGTAAACTTTTCTTCAGAAGTTAATCTCAACCCAGAACATTTTGAAAAAAATATGTCTACTGCATTAGGATATAGTTACCTTTACAGGACGCATTCTGATGATAAACTTGCAATGTGGTAACAACGTGATGGTTTATTAGCTACTTTCAAAACGTCATAATTTGTATATACATGTCATCTGAAAGTTCATCCATGCGTTATTTCCAGTTATATTTTTTTCCTTTAGTTTGTGCCACTAGTATGCTAATAGTAAGCATCTGTTTCATTTTGACAGTTATTTGGAGGAAGTTCTTCAGGGTAAGCTTCAATGCACTTTTCCTCTTTTTTTGTTTTGTTTTTCTTTTGTAATATTTGTTCAAACTATAAGTGGCTATACATCATTCCGTATTTCACATTAATATAGGGAGCTGAGCAAGAATGCATTGAAAAACAAGAAAAAGCGGGAGAAACAACGGGAGAAAAAACAAGCTGAGGGTGCTTCTGGAACTGGTGGTTCATGATCAGTTGCAATTTTACAGATGATGTCTTTGACATGCAGGTCATGAGAGGGGGGGGGGGGGGTGGCTGCTAGAGCAAGATAAGGTTTTCATGGACCATCATACATCTGGAGATTTATTTGATTTGGCCTAATATTTGTGGAAAATATAAAATCAAATTTTGTTTCATATCTTCTTTTCCAAATTTAGTTTTCAGCCCATGTGCTGGAGCTGAAATAAAATTGCCCTTTTCTCAAGTAAATTTACTGGTGTTGGATGAGTGGGTTGGTGGAGCTGCCAGTTAGATAGGCAGTTAGTAGGGCTGTTCATGGTTTGACAAAAAACGATCCAAACCGATTAAGTAAACCAATATTTTTCTTTATTTGGATTGGTTTTGGTTTTAAATTTTAAAAACAGATAATATTTGGTTTGATTTTGGTTCTATTATAAAAAATCGAAAAATAAACCGAACCAAACCGATAAGTTATATATAAAATTTAATAACTATTTATATAAAGTATCATATCTTTTTGTAAATAATTTTAAATATTTTCTGCATTTTAATTATTATATATAGATTTTGGTTTATACTACTTATATCTTAAAAGATTGCCTAAGCCCAAAGTAATAGGGATTGGCCAATTTCTTTTCCTTAAGAGACTCATTCTCTAACCCTATGTATCTACTTTTGCCTAACAGAAGAGTTACAAAAAAATCTATCACAAAAGTAGAAAAACGCTACTCAAATTGCAAGAATACGGGCTAAAGTTTGAGAAGATTTTTATGAACGTAAGATTCTAATTTGTTACAAAGAATACTTTATCATTGATTCAACAAAGTGATGTTTGTACTTTGGAATCTTTATTTTGGCTTGTTCTTTTGATTCTATCATGTATTGCAACTTAGTTCACCCGGTACAATTTTTTATCTTATAATATTGTTATAATTTTAATACTCTGCTTTATATTATATGCTACAGTTTCAAATGTAAATAGTTAAAAGAACTATCACTGTAGGTATTTGAATTTATGCTCTAGTAGTACTTAAAATATTGTTGTATAGTGTCGTTTTACTATTATCGACTTATCATTAGCTTATTAAGAACTAAAAACCCAAACCAAACCAACAACAACCAAACCGATGGTTTGTATTTAATTTGATTTGGTTTTGGTTTTAAAATTTTAAAAATCGATTAAATTGGTTTGATTTTGATTTTCATAAAAAACCGACCAAATCGAACCGTGAACACCCCTAGAAGTTAGTGATAGAAGGGAAGTGTTTCTCTTTTTTGATTTTTGTTGTGTTAACTTTCTGGTTATGAAAGAGGACTATGCGACAAAAAACATATGGTTTATATCTGTGCATATTTGTACGAATTTTCTTGAAATAAGGGCAATATTTATTTATAGGGTAACTACCATTTTCTAATGGTCACTAAACAGTCGGCGACCAAAAAAGCCGCCGGTGACCACCTCCCATCGCAAGGTAGGTCCCCTCTCTCTCATCTCTTCCCTCTCCCCCATCTCTATCCTCTCTCTCCTTTCCTCTTTCTTTTTCTCCCTTCTTTTTTATGTCTTCTCTTTACACTTCTCCCATTGATGGCGACCTCGCCAGCACCACCACTTTCTTTCTCCTCTTTCTGCCTCTTTCCCTCCCCCTCGTTCTCCCTCTCTTTGTGTGTGTGTGGGTGCGTGTACTTGAGCCTGCATACAGTGAACATGGCTGACCGAGTTCCGGCGAGATTCAGTCACGCGCCGGCGTGTGAGCATCAATACAATCAGGTTTTCGACCAGATTTTGCATCACTGGTGGTCACCCTCTCAACTGCATCACTAGGTTCTTTTGTTCTTGTTTTGCTATATTCTGTTTTCGATATACTTTGTTACAATTTGTTTCTTTTGTTCCTAGTGTGTTCTTTATTTGTCGTTGTGTTCTAATTGCAGTTACTGTATTTGCTTGTGGGCTTAGTAGCGATTAGTGAATTTAGTCTCGCTTATCTACCTACTACTACCATTTCTAGTGCATTAGTATTGTAGTAGTGATTGCTTATTGTGCCTTAGATTATAGTGGCTGTAGTGAACAATAGTAGGGTAAGGTCATGACTTCAGGGGGACCTCGGGTGGGGGTGAGGGAAAGAGGGGTAGGGGGTCAGGGTGGTAAGGGAGCCCCAGACTGAGAGTTAGGTCTTGGAACATATGGACTTTAATGGGAAGTCTATAGAGTTAGCGAAGGTTCTCCATAAGAGGAAGATCAATATAGCTTATCTCTAGGAGACTAGATGGGTGGGAGCTAAGGCATGAGATGTAGACAGGTTTAAACTATGGTACTCTGGACACATGGGGGCAAGAACGAGGTAGGTATTTTGTGGTTGATAGGTATCTTTGGGAGCTAGTGGTGGAGGTTAGGAGGGCAAATAACAGGCAGATGATTATTAAGCTAGTTATTGGGGAATTTATTTTTAAGGTGATTAGTGTGTACGCTCCCCAAGTGGGCTTGGACGAGGAGGTCAAAGGCGCTTTTGGGAGAATTTGGATGAGGTTGTACATGGTATTCCGCGCACTGAGAAGCTTTTTATGGGAGAAGATTTCAATGGCCACATTGGGGCGATGTTTGGGGGTTATGACGATGTGCATGTCATCTTCGATTTTGGAATTAGAAACGGGGGAGGAACTTCGCTATTGGACTTTGCTAAAGCTTTTGATTTGGTGATATCTAACTCGAGTTATCAAGTGGGGAGCTTTGACTAAAGACAGAGCCCAGGAGTTGGGGAATAAGTTGCTGGTTACGGGGGCATGAAGGAGTAGTGGGGACGTGTGGGTATGAATTGGCTATCTCCATACTATGCTATTCTTGATTGTCACGCCAAGACCGTGACGCTGGCGATGCCGAGGTTGCCTAGGTTGGAATGGAGAGGTTCTCTTGGTCACACTCCTAGTAGAGTGATTTCATAATTGAAGGCTCAACGGATGGTTGAGAAGGGGTGTTTGGCATATTTGGCCTTTGTGAGGGATGTTAGTGCTGATACTCCTACCATTGAGTCAGTTCCAGTAAGTGAGGGAGTTCCTAGGTGTGTTTCTTGCAGACCTGTCGGGCATGCCACCCGACAAGGATATTGATTTTAGTATTGATTTGGTGTCGGGCACTCAGCCCATCTCTATCCTACCGTATCGCATGTCACCAGTAGAGTTGAAGGAGTTGAAAGAACAGTTATAGGAATTGCTTGTTAAGGGTTTCATCAGGCCTAGTTGGGGTGCACCGGTACTATTTGTGAAGAAGAAAAATGGTTCTATGAGGATGTGCATTGACTACATGCATCTAAACAAGGTTACTATCAAGAACAAGTACCCACTACCACGTATTGATGATTTGTTTGATCAACTTCAGGGTGCTAAGGTATTCTCGAATATTGATTTGAGATCGAGTATCAGTTGAAGATACGGGCTTCAGATATTTCGAAGGTGGCTTTTAGGACCTGCTATTGTCACTACGAGTTTCCGGTGATGTCTTTTGTGCTGACCAATGCCTCAACAACTTTCATGCACTTGATGAACATCGTATTTCAGTCGTATTTGGATTCTTTTGTCATAGTATTCATTGATGATATATTGGTGTATTTTCGCAGCCGAGAGGACCATGAGCAACATTTGAGGATCGTGCTCCAGACTTTGAGGGAGAAGAAGCTATGTGCTAAATTCTCCAAGTGTGAGTTTTGGTTCGACTTAGTGGAATTCTTGGACCACACAGTGTTCATTGAGGGGATCAAGGTGGATCCGAAGAAGATTGAGGCAGTTCAGAGTTGGCCCAAAGCATCTACTGTTACTAAGATCAAGAGTTTCCTTGGATTGGCTGGGTATTATCGTCGTTTTGTGCCCAAATATCACTTCTTCTATGTTTATCTGTGATTATGTGACTTGCCGGGGTGGTTAGTTTGGTTCTGGAGATGTTTTGGAGTGAATTGGGAGGGGTTTTCATCTATAGCAGCCCCATTGACTAGATTGACGTAGAAGGGTGCCCCATTCAGGTGGTCTAATGAGTGTGAGGGGAGCTTTCAGAAGCTCAAGACTGTATTGACTATAGCTCCAGTTCTAGTTTTGCCTTCGGGATCAGGTTCTTATACAATCTATTGTGATGCTTCATGGGTTGGTATTGGGTGTGTGTTGATGCAGGAGGGTAGAGTGATTATTTATGATTCACGTCAGTTGAAGCTACATCAGATGAACTACCCAGTACACGATTTGGAGTTGGCACCATTGTTCACCCGCTCAAGACTTTGATGCATTATCTTTACGGCGTGTCTTGTGAGGAGTTCACAGATCACAGGAGTCTCCAGCACTAATTCAAGAAAAAGGATATGAACTTGAGGCAATAGAGGTGTTAGAGCTACTAAAGGACTATGATATCACCATTCTTTGTTATCCGGGAAAGGCCAATGTGGTGGTCGATGCTTTGAGTAGGAAGGCTAAGAGCATGGGGAGTCTTGCTTTTATCCCAGCTGGAGAGAGACTGTTAGCTTTGGATGTTCAGGCTTTGAGCAACAAGTTCGTAAGGTTGGATATTTTAGAGCCTAGTATGGTTTTTGCTTGTGTTGTATCATGTTCGTCTTTGTTTGAGTGCATCAAGGCACGTCAGTATAATGATCCCCACTTGCTTGTCCTAAAGGACACAGTGCAGCAAGGTGATGCTAGGGAGGTGACTATTGGAGATGATGGGGTATTAAGGCTACAGGGTTGGATCTGTCTTCCGAATATCGATGGGTTGCGAGAGTAAATTCTTGAAGAGGCCCATACTTCGTGGTATTCCATTCATCTGGGGGCCGTAGAGATGTACCATGATTTGAGGCAGCACTATTAGTGGCAGAGGATGAAGAAGGATATTGTGGAGTATGTTGCTCGGTGTTTGAACTGTCAGCAAGTGAAGTACGAGCATAAGAGATTCGGTGGTTTGCTTTAGAGGTTTGATATTTCTGAGTAGAAGTGGGAGCGTATGACTATGGATTTTGTAGTTGGGCTTTCATGGACCTTGATGAGATCTGATGTAGTGTGGGTCATTATGGACAGACTAACTAAGTCTGCACACTTCATTCCAGTTATGACTACCTAAACTTCAGAGCATATGGCTCGAGTTTATATTCGGGAGATTGTTCGCCTTCATGGTGTGCCCGTGTCTATTATCTCATATCGAAGCAAACTGTTTACATCATATTTTTGGAGAGCAGTGCAACGAGGGTTGGACACACAGGTCGAGCTGAGAACAGTATTTCATCCCCAGATGGACGGGCAGTCCGACCGCACTATTCAGATTTTGGAGGACATGTTACGAGCTTGTGTAATTGATTTCGGAGGATCATGTGATCAATTTCTACCGTTAGTAGAGTTTTTTTTTACAACAACAACTATCAATTGAGTATCCAGATGGCTCCTTATGAGGCCTTATATGGGATACGGTGTCGTTCTCTGGTTGGTTGGTTTGAGCATGGTGAGGCTAGGTTGTTGGGCACTGATTTGGTTCGTGATGCCTTGGAGAAGGTGAAGTTGATTTAGGAGCAGCTTCGTACAGCGCAGTCCAGGAAGAAGAGTTATGCCGACAGGAAGGCTCATGATGTGGCATATATGGTAGGTGAGAAGGTTCTACTTAAAGTTTCGCCCATGAAGGGTGTGATGAGATTTGGGAGGAAGGGGAAGTTGAGCCCTAGGTATATTGGTCCTTTTGAGGTGCTTGAGAGAGTGGGAGAGGTGGCCTACGGACTTGCCTTGCCACCTAGTCTATAGGGAGTTTGACCCAATGTTTCATGTTTTCATGCTTCAGAAGTATTATGGGGATCCGTTACATATTTTGGACTTCAACACGATGCAGCTGGATGAGGATTTGACTTATAATGTGGATCCGGTGGCCATTTTGGACCTGCATGTTTGAAAGTTGAGGTCGAAGAATATAACATCAGTGAAGTTTCATTGGAGAGGTCAGCTGGTCGAAGAGGATACTGAAAAGACTGAGTAGGAGATGCGGAGCAGACATCCTCAACTTTTTGAGACTCCAGGTATGATTCTAGACTCGTTCGAGAACGAACGTTTGTTTAAGAGGGGGAAAATGTAACGACCCGGGCGGTTATTTTGAGTATTTTATCCCTATTTTCCTTATTTGATGCTTTACATATTTGTATTTGTGATTATGGGACTTGTCCGGGGTGGTTGGTTTGGTTTTGGGATAGTTTTGGATTGGATTAGGACAATTACTCCCAAGGTTTGATGCTTAAGTTGTAAGAGTTGACCGGAGTTTGACTTTTATGTTGACGATCTCGGAATGGTATTTTGATGGTTCCAATAGGTTTGTATAGTAATTTTGTACTTAGGCGTATGTATGTATTTGGAGTTTCCTAGGTCGATGCGATTCTATTTGGCGAAAGTTGGAGAGTTGAAGGTTTGGAAGGTTAGTTGGAATCGGTTCGTTGTGTCATTTGGGACTTGCATGCAAAATTTGAGGTCATTCTAGGTTGTTTAGGCTTGTTCGGCGTAAGTTTTTGAATTTGGAAATATAATTCCTAGGCTTGAGGTGTGATTCATAGTTTTGATATTGTTTTGTGTGATTTGAGGCATCGAGTAAGTTCGTGTTATGTTTTGGGATTGGTTGGTGTGTTTGGATGAGGTCACGGGGTCCTTGGGTGTGTTTCGAATGGGCTCCGGACCATTTTACCAGGTTTTGGACTACTGTTGGCTGATGTCTGATTTCGTTCTTCGCGATCGCGACGAAGCAGTCGCATTCACAGAAGGTTGAAGTGGGCTGGGCAGTCCCATTTCTATGCGTTCACGGTGGGTGCTCTGCCTTCGCGAAGCAGCTGGGATCTGGGAGAGAGTTGGCCTATACGTTCGCGTGGTCCAAGCCGTTGTCGCGTAGGGTGTGATGTGATCTTCATCGCGTTTGCGATATTGTCAGCGCTAACACGAAGCTATTTTCTGGACTGCTAACTTTTTGGCCTTTGCGATCACGATGTAGGTCCCGCGATCGCGATGCATATGCCTGGGCAGACCTAAATATTTTATTTTGAGGGTTTTGGTTATTTTATCATATTTTGAGTTATATAGCTCGGATTTGGCGTATTTTGGAGGGGATTTTCACATTTTGGATTTGGGTAAGTAGGTTTGATTCGGATTTGTTCATTATTCATGATTCCAACCTTGATTTTAGTGATTGATTGACGAATCTAGGTGAAAAATTGGGGATTTTAGTAAAAACTTTTCGTAAGTAAAAATTGATGATTTGATGGTCGATTTGAGGTCTGATTTGGATGAAACACATATATATTTGGACTCGTATTGGAATGAGTGTTTGGAATTTGTGAGTTTTGTGGGGTTCCGGGATGCGGGTCCGGGGTTAACGTTTTGGGTTAACTTTGCATAATTGAACAAAGATCTTGGCTTTATTATTTGAGCTTGTTTCCTATGGCTTCTATTGATATTATTAAGTTATTTTGGCTAGATTTTAGCCGTCCGGGGGGTTGATTCACGCTGGAAGGGCTTCTTAGAGTACTTATTTGGATTGCTTGAGGTAAGTATCTTACTTAAACTTGGTTGAGGCACTAGTTTCTTGAGTTATTTGTGATAGCTACATGCTATGAGTGGTGCACATATGTGGGGTTGAGCCCATGTGCGTGCACCAGGGTATTATTCATGCTAGGGGTAGTGCTTAGGCTATGACATTCCTTGAATTAGTTGCTAAGCTTAATGTTGTGATGTTTGTTATATTTGTACCCTTGTTGTGAGCTATTTGAACCATATTTGAGGTCATATAGAGGTTAATCTCCTGATAATTGCAACTTTCGTGATGCAATTGCCTGAGTTGAGCTATGATATCACACTTTGCACATGCATACACCTTAGCATGTCACTTATACCAGTCCAGGATTATGAAATTTGATATTCATTTATCATGTACATGTATTCTTGTATATCTTCTTTCTGTGTGATATGGATTGGACTGGTAGCACGTGACCACGCCGTATAGATTGAGATTATGAACACGTGACCACACCGTGCAAATTATGATTATGAGCACGTTACCACGCTGTGCGGATTATGATTATGAGCACGTGACCACGCCATACGGATTGTGATTATTAGCACGTGACTATGCTGTGCGGTTGATATATATAGTACGTGACTACCCCGTGCAGAATGTTGATATGGATCCATCCCCCTAGAGTCACCCTCTCATGTTTATTCTTGATGGTGTACACGCGGTTTGAGGAAAGTTGATCAGTAGTTTGGTTCGATTATTGAAATTCTGAGGAAAAGTTTGCTGGTGTTTGATTTGGTTATTGCATTTCATCTTTACTTGCAATTTCCTTGGTTGTTTACATGATTTAATTGCATATGTTCTTTATATGATAGGTTGTTGACTGAGCAGGGTACGTTAAGTTATCGAGTGCACCAAGGTGGTTTTATCTGTGATTCATGACTTGATCATATTATTGTTTTATACTTGTTTTACTTATGAACTGTGCAGGTGATTAGGGAGTATCATTTATAATTCTTGTTTCTATTATCATGCCGAGGTTAGTTATGATACTTGCTGAGTACACGGGCCTGGTTGTGCTCATACTACACTCTGCACTTAATTGTGCAAATTCAGGTGTTGGACCGAGCCACCAGTAGCTGAGGCTTGTTGCTGAGATTATCTCCCGAGAGACAAGGTAGATCTGCATCTCCCACCGCAGTCTTAGCATCTCTTTTCATTTGTACTATTGTTTTCCATTCAAACATTATTATTATTTAGTATTCCAGACTTGTATTTCCGTTTTAG